>NC_092265.1:4365000-4552500 GCF_036320965.1 Panulirus ornatus
GAGAGAGAGAGACCTATCAAATATCTCATAAGTAAGCTGGGATGTGAACGAGCAGGCACACACACACACACACACACACACACAGGACCTGGGTGTTGATGGTGGCCGCGCCAGACTATGAGGAGATATGGCTGGAGGCAAGTTACTTGACGGGTAAATGGCCAGTTCCTTTTTCCCCTGGAGATATTACACGTTGAGCCAGTGTCGGGGGGGGAGGAGGTCGGGGGGGATAGCACGGAAGAGAAGTGAAAGACCCGGAGATCTGGGGGAACAGAAGCTTTTAAAGTCATATACACATCAGGAGAGTGGAATCACACGCTTTTTCTCTCCCTCTCTCTCTTCCCCCTTTCTGCCTCTCTCTCTCTCTCTCTCTCTCTCTCTCTCTCTCTCTCTCTCTCTCTCTCTCTCTCTCTCTCTCTCTCTCTCTCTCTCTCTCTATCTATCTATCTATCTATCTATCTATCTATCTCCCCGAGGTAATGCATGCAGCTCAAATACAGCGAGAAACTAATTGGAAACTGTTACAGTTTGGGGTCTGTTGGCACTGCTCGTAGCGTGCAGCAATCACAGGCGAAGTGATTGTGGTGTTACTGATGTAAGGGCGATGGCAGACGCTGTTGGCCAAGCGGATGGCTGGAATTCGTGGATTCAGGTACATTAAAATGGCGCAATGTTTGAAAGAATTTCTGTGTGGGCAAAAGCAGGGTATATATTTTGCAGGAGCGTCAGGGGTTAACATGTATCGATACGGATGAAGAACAACGTAGTTTTAGGGAGATTAACACACATCCCTAAAGAACGTTTGGAGCGATGGGTCTAAGGAAGTGTGTGTGTGTGTGTGTGTGTGTGTGTACGTACATGCGAGGACTAACCTCCCCTCCTGTATTTCACACTTGGTCACCAGCACAGATGTGCTTCACGTCTTACTTTGCCACGAAAGTAATAAGTTTTTTTTTCCAGGATGCAGATTGCTAGTTAAACTTTTCTGTTATTCTAGTTTGGTTCTTGATTTCTGGCATCATCAGTGTAATTTCCCAATAATTTTCCTTTTTTTTTGACGTTCGTGATAACCTGTCCTTGATGACAGGCTGATTAATTTCTCATTGTTTCCTCCTGCGATTGTGTGATTAGCTTTCGTCTCGCTTATGATCACATTTTCAAGACCTGTTGAACGAACGTTTGAGGAATATTAGATAAGCAATGACACCCCTCCACTACCCCGGGCTGTAGGTGAAGCTTTAGACCCGAGTTACGCAGGTAATTGGCGACCCCCGCGGCTGGATTTGTATCTGGGGACCTGACCTGACCTGACCTGACCTGACCTGATAGGAGGAAGCTAACCCGTCGGCGTCATCAGGTGCAGGAGGGGGCTCCAGGCCCCTCGTCTCTCAGTGCCTCTATTACCCTAGAAGGATCATTCTGTTTATCGTCTTTCAGGAAAAATAACTTGAGATAAAAGACGCTTTAACGTTAGATAACCGGAAATAACGTTAGATAACAGAGGCTGAAATAGGAATGTGGTGGAAAAGCCTCTTTCCAACAGTAAATGTGGTGGAAAAACTTCTTTCCAACAGTAGGGATCCCGAGGACATTGGTAATAGACAACCAACCGTCTTAACCTTCAGCTCGTTCGACTGAAAAATCATGGCCAGTAACGCTGACAGTTCTGGCTGGACAGGTAAGGTCGTGGTACCCATCGTGAGCGCCACCTGCCTCCTGGCTGGACAGGTAAGGTCGTGGTACCCGTCGTGAGCGCCACCTGCCTCCTGGCTGGACAGGTAAGGTCGTGGTACCCATCGTGAGCGCCACCTGCCTCCTGGCTGGACAGGTAAGGTCGCCTGCAAGATTTAGCAGTATGACCGCGGTCGATCGATGCTGTGCGTAGCTCCCAGAGCTCAGGTTATCTCAGCTTCTGCGCTGTGAGGCTGCCCTCACCTCACACTCTCTCTCTCAGCCACGCCACCTGTCTCACGATGCCGCACCGCTGAGGGAGAGAGAGAGAGAGAGAGAGAGAGAGAGAGAGAGAGAGAGAGAGAGAGAGAGAGAGAGACGTCATTATTCTATCACACTGACACACAAAAGCCGTCGCTGGGAGTCCTCGATATGAAGTACATTTGTGAGAATGTTGGATGTAGAGGAGCGGAGTCCTCCCTCCTCTGGACCATGACAGTCCCAGCTGGACTCCTGCTGGGGAGGTCCTCCTGTGATGTCCTCACACATCCACCCCTTCCATCCCTCCTCTCTCTCTCTCTCTCTCTCTCTCTCTCTCTCTCTCTCTCTCTCTCTCTCTCTCTCTCTCTCCCCTCCCCACCATTTATCAGTTTCACTTATGGACGACCCCTGGCCATCACCTGCCCCACTATTCATCTCCTTCCCTCCCCTGTCCTCTATCCATTTCGGTCATATTATCCACTACCTCACTCATCTATCCACATACATACACGTAACAGTGAGCAGTTCTTCGAAAGATGCAAAGATAACTTAAAAAATAAGTTGTAAAGAAGAACTCTACCGGAGTAAGGGAGGTGGATGAATGGAAAAAGATAAACCGAGCGATGAAATGGTGAATGCTGACAGCAGAGAGGAATTTAAAAACTCGTATGATATTCAGAGAAAGTTCAAGAGATGAGGCTCCACGAGTATAGAACTTCCTCCTCCATATGGTACATAAGAGTTACCACACATGCTGTCCATCAGACTCTCTCAACACACCCGTATACCATCCATCAACTTAATCACTAAAAGTAAACTCGCTGTCCATCTGGCTTGCCCAGTCCAGGAAGCAGCTTCCTACCTTATCCATGCCACCCCAACACGTCTCCTGTCCATATGACTAATCCCACCACGCCTCTGTACCACATCCTTTATCCTCTCCATCCATTCATATGACCCAATCCTTTGTGGAGGTTTCTGATCCCGTCGTGAAAGAAGCCTTTTCTCCCTCCAGCTCTGGTCATACGAGAGCAGCCTTCACCCAGCTCTGGCCTTACCATCTCCTCCATCCTTGTATGGAATTCAGTCCCCTTGTACGAGTTTCTCCTGAGCTCAGATACCTTGCACATGCCTTTAGATCTCCTTTACACTTTCAACGGACAATAATAAAAAGTATGGATCGTATTTGAGATATTTTAGTTTCAAGAGCTGCATGACTCTGTTTTTGATGTGGTACCCGAGTTCATTTCTCCATTAATTTCTCTATTTTTCCACTTTCTCTGTTTTCTCTAGTCTCCCTCCACCCGCTAATTTGTTTACCAACCCTGGTGTGACCTCGCCTGACCCTCCCTCCCACAGTTAGCTAAGTATAGATGGGACAACTCGGTGTTCTTTCATTCTTTTTTTTCTAAAATCTCATAAAACTAGTGCTTCATCCTGTATTTTCAGCTATTTTGAGTTATTCCACTAATCCACAGTTTCTCATCTCAGAGTATTTCATATTTTGGCGCACACACCCACCCACCCACACACACACACACACACACTCACACACACACACACACACACACACACACACACACACACACACACACACACACACACACACACACTGAAAACAATGTCTAGAACTTTACCATAAATTCTTCAGGAGTAAATTGCCAGTTAAAAGGCAACTAATGAGGCCAAGAGATTCAGATGGCGAATGAAGGATATTTGAAGAATTGAATATTAAGTTCTTTACTGTATTGTCTCGCTTATCTGACTAATTCCTTTCATCTCTCAAACCTGGTATCTATTGACCTGGTAGGACTTGGTGACTGGTTATGAGTGTCTCATTGATATCGAAGCACATCAGCTGCTTCCAAAGCCTTGGCTGACAGGCAGGTCAGGGAAATTTCAAACGCGCATGATAAAGAAATAATTAAGGAGGAATTTACCTGATTGGTTTACAAACGAGTCCCCTGTGTGGTGTTGGTCTGGCAATACTGTGTGGAAATGACCTCCTCGTGTGGTAACACTGTAGATAATGTTTTCAAAAGGTCAACTTGTATGATTGTCTTTAAAATGGCTTAACAATGACAGTGAATTTATAATGGTCTCCAATTACCTGATGATATGGTAACGAACTAGTAAATGAGGTACAGGTGATCTAATGGCATGGAGATGTTTTGTTCTTGGTCTAAAAGTAACATAATGGTATGACGATCCATTGATAATGGTGAAGTGAACCAGTTTCACGTTCTTACCGCAGATAATGGAAGATCAAATTTTCCTGCAGATATAATGATGCTCGTTAATGGTCTATAGCTATTCTAATGGTATGCTAATACCTTAGTAATCCTAATGGTATGACGAAGTTCTTAATGAATGATTTTTCATTGGGATAATTACATTCTTCCATACTCCCAGTCTTTACCTTCTTTACACACTTCTCATTATAGTCTGGAAGCTTCACATAGGCTCAGCTAACCAGCTATGAAAAGAACTCGTCCATTATATACCTCCAGCCATCAGCCAGCCAGCCAAGCAGCCAGCCAGCCAGCCAGGCAGGCAGGCAGCCAGGCAGGCAGGCAGCCAGCCAGGCAGCCAGGCAGGCAGCCAGCCAGGCAGCCAGCCAAGCAGCCAGCCAGCCAGCCAGCCAAGCAGCCAGCCAGCCAGCCAGCCAAGCAGCCAGCCAGGCAGCCAGGCAGGCAGCCAGCCAGCCAGGCAGGCAGGGTGGAATGTTTAAACTGGCCATAACAGGATTCCACAGGGGCTGCCCAGCGGTGCTTCACAGAAGACTTGAGAATTTCATCTGTCATCTTCAGGAGATGGAGGGACGGTGGCTGGGTAGGAGGCCGGGTGGAATTCGATTATTCATTCACCGTTGTTCGTATGTGGATGAAGATGTGTCATGTGAGAGAGGCAGGAAAGGAGGACGAGGCAATAGAGGATATTGAAAAATGTATACATTGGGATATAATCGTAAGGGAGAAGGAGGGAGAGTATGGTCTAGTCCACTCCTCTGACAGCCAGTGAGGCTTGATGAGAGTTAGCTGAACTTGCATCGAATTTAGATTTGTGAGAAGATGTGATGGTGAAAAGCAGACACATGATTGATATGGTGGGTACAGTTTGGTGTGATGTCGAGGGTAAAGAACACGAGGTTAGGTTAGTCGGTGACTCCACTATGTGATATAGTTACATGCATTTGTGTAGAGAGATAAAGAAATAGTCAAAGTATATGTTGACAATAAGAGAGAAATCTGTTCATTACGTTAAAAGCATGAGAATCATTACCCAGTCAAGTGGTCAATTAATTTCGGAAAGCAGTGGTTTGGTTCAAGACAACGAGATCATGGCAAAGATCTTAAACTGTTTTCTTTTTCATCTGCATTTACCACAAAGGACAAACTCTAACGATCGAGAACCATTGTTAAGAGAAGAAAACATTCTCCAACATGTAGACATACATATAGAGGTTAACAAGTGACATGATTTTTCTCCTAGTTGCATTCAAAATTTACAAGGGCAACTCTTTCAATCACTCGTATGCTCGTCGTCTACACTTACCACACGAGTTTTCTTCAAGTTTCTGAGACTCTCCCGCTACCACAAACAACCTCGACAGAACCCAGCGAACTTTGTATTCCTTTGAATAAGTTTGCTTTGTGGTTAGATGCATTGCGAGGAGATCGTGTGACTATTATGGAAATTGAGTCTGTTTCTTTGGTTGTAAGTTTTGAGAGGAAGTTTGAAATCTTGTGGTTCCTGAGCGTTGTAAAGACAGACACGTCAGATGGTCCCTATATTCAAGTGGAACTTGCAGATATAGACATATTTTCCTCGACGAAGATGGTGTGTATCTGGTGTGGCGACAGAAGATTTCGAAGCAAATAGAAATACCACTGCGTTGTTTCTGAGTGCAAATATGTATCTGAGGATCTGGGAGACAGAGGGAAAGAGACAGAAAGAGAAATTCAGTTCATCCTGCCGATGGACTTCCCACGTATTTCCTAAGAAAAGACAAAGCCTTCAAGGATTCGCCAATGCATCAGAATCTGATACTAGGGAAACCTGATCTATGACTGGGATAACAAACGTCAGTGTGAGTACTTTACAGTTTTATTTCTCAGTATACACAGCTCAGTGTACACAGCTCAGTATACACAGCTCAGTGTACACAGCTCAGTGTACACAGCTCAGTATACACAGCTCAGTGTACACAGCTCAGGGAAATCTGATATCATCAACCCCTGAAAGAGATCGAGGCCTACGGGTCTCGTACGAAACACCAAGTGTGAAAAGAAAATATACAAATACATATGTTAATGTACGTACGAGGACATTGAAAGTCTTGGTTTTTCTCACGAGGTTCTGAAGATATTGAAAGTCTGGGGTTATATAGAGAGATCACACTTGACATACGTATACCATGGTCGTGAATTATCTTTCTACAAGATGTGTACATATATGTATGTAGGAGTACATACACTAAGGTCAGTATGAATAGGGGTGGGGGCTACACTGACACAAGCAAGAGACGTGTGAGGTGATTACAGAAAGACAAGGGTCATCGTAGTTCATCATCATCATCATCAGCGACTTACGTCCTCACTACCGTGACATCAGCCCAGGGGGGGGGGGGGGAGAATTGACATCACTACAAGGCTATGACGTCAGGAAGAAGCATGAACCACGGTACCAGGAAAAGGACCTCATCACAGACAGACGACGCGAGAGAAGAGAGCACTATTGCCAAAACATGATGTCACAGGCTTGATGTCCCGAGTGCCGAGAGACATCCTCAACACTGAAACTAACACTGCACAAAGAACATCAACAACAGGATCTGGCCCACGAAGACAAATAAGATTTTGAAAGATAGGTGTCGCTTCCTCTGCCAGTCGCGCGCTTTAGCAGCGGGTCCGAGTTCTCATACTCACCTCCTGCTTAGTGTCTGAGTTCATAGATTCTTACGAAGGAGGAAGTAGTAAGGGAAATCCTCAAAAATGTCAACTTGGAGAGACTGTATTCCTGGAGATCATCCAGAGATCACCTGTTGGGGGAGTAACTGGACGACTAATCTTGAGTGCCCTCGCATCAACAAGTCCGTTTCTAATCCTCGGATTATAACCCAATCCCAAGTACACTTAACCACACGACTTCGTTATGCAGGTAAATGTTCTAATGATCGTAGCTGATGCTATTAGGCAATAGCGAGAATAACTTGTAATGACTATTGTCTCTACTGACGTCCAATATGAATATACGGAAGGTGGGTGCGATGATTTGCCCTTGTCATACTTGACTGCAGCCAGGTTCTGCAGCTCCTGCAGGGGAACAGCAGCAGCAGCGATCATCGAGAAGCCCTAGTGACTGTGTTATGGTTGTGGTATTCCCCTCCAAGGTAGAGTTAAGATGTTTAAGCTAGTTAGTATGGGGGAAGAATCAACTTTGTTTCCCTGGTTTTTGGTCGTCTGTCAACTCGACTGTTGTATCAAAGTTCAACACATCACTGTCACCGTAAAGCTTGTAGTCGTGCCACGCCACCCTCACCACGCCATCCTCACCACGCCGGCCACCACGCCACCCTCACCACGCCACCCTCACCACGCCGGCCACCACGCCACCCTCACCACGCCATCCTCACCACGCCGGCCACCACGCCGGCCACCACGCCACCCTCACCACGCCATCCTCACCACGCCGGCCACCACGCCATCCTCACCACGCCGGCCACCACGCCATCCTCACCACGCCGGCCACCACGCCATCCTCACCACCCCACCCTCACCACGCCACCCTCACCACGCCGGCCACCACCCCATCCTCACCACGCCGGCCACCACACCACCCTCACCACGCCAGTCGACACTAGTCCATGTGGCCCTTCGCATTATCATTTGGCGTCCCCTTAGCGAAGCTCCTCTGTGGCTCCTCTTCCCTCCGTCAGATTGAGACATAAGCGCCAAAGGTTTTTGTTTGGACATGCCCAAACCAGGTCTTGGAACAAGATGGAGACAGACAGACAGACGGAGAGTTAGTGTGTAGCAAGCGTTAGTCTTCAGTAAAGAAGAGTGACGAAAAGTTGCGTGGCGAGGTGGTTACACCCGATGCCTTTGCCGTTACCAGACCCCGGGATCGATCCCAGACCCAATAAGCACGGGGGACATTGGCTCTCTCGTCCAATTTCCTGGACCTTAGTAATCACAGTTGGGCCCGTGGTGACGTCACTCCTGCTGGAGGAGACGGCGGGGTATTGGCTTCCCGGCTGGCCAGGAGCTGGTCACTCGCTCGCCAGGACCCCAGCAGAGGGAAGGATGGTGGTGGTGTCGGGTTGCATTGTGGGGAGCAATACGTCTCGACGTCTGGTCATACGGTCATGTCAGACTGTTGTATATCACGTCGGACTGTTGTATTCCACGTCACATTAGAGTCTCGTATCTGGCGTTAGATCTATGATAGCTGAGCCACGTGATACATGATGTCCGCACGATGTAACCTTGCCTGATATTGCGTCATGCCGCTACCGTCATTCCCTGAGGTCGAAGTCGAGATATCACATCGTTACGTCATGCCAGTGATGACACAGTGACGTCATGTCAGCGTGCATGATGATGTCATGACGCGATATCATGACCTGACTTTAATCTGTGATGAAATAACGCGAGAATGCTATATTGTTCTTTAAGTGTTCTATTGCGTTCTTCATATTTACTTGTTTTCTTGATACGAGGACCTCTCCCAACGTCTACTTTATACCTGTGAGTCGGGATGCACAATATATATATATATATATATATATATATATATATATATATATATATATATATATATATATATATATATATATATATGATATACATGTGTGTGTGTGTGTGTGTGTGTGTGTGTTAAACGTTAAGCCGACTGCAGGACAGCCAGGGATACAGTCTCTCCTGCACTCGAGCCTTCTCATCCAGAGTCGTCGAAGACGAAGCAGTTAATCAGAGTTGGGAAAAGGGAGAGCGCGTCCATCGCGTATAGAGAAGGACGCCACAAGCGGTCGAAGGGAGTCAGTGTCTCCTTCGGTTGGTCGCTGGGGCCGCCTGATGCACGGCGCCTGTCCTTCGACGATGTGGGGATTCTCCCGTTGGCTCCCTGGCACGCCAGGCGAAGGGAGTCCCTCCTCCTCCTGCTCGAGATGTCGGTGAGGGAGCCGCGGCGAACCAGAGGCGTGGCCTGAGGGCGCTGCCCCGACCACGACGAGCGACGTGAGAGGGAAATGAGTGGGTACTGGTCGGAGATGGAGGAGAGACGTGATGGAGAGGTAGCCTGATACGACTGGTCCGATCCGGAAGAACGGCGTGATAAAGATGTGGCCTGGGGCTGCTGACCTGAGCCGGAGGAGCGGCGTGACGGGGAGACGACCTGGGGGCACTGGTCTGACCCGGAATGGCGACGTGCTGGAGAGATACGATGGTGTTGGTCGGACGATCCAGAGGAGCGGCGTGATAGAGACGTGACCTGGGGATAATAATCTGACCCAGATGACCGGCGTGATATAGAGGCGACCTGGGGATAATAATCTGACCCAGATGACCGGCGTGATATAGAGGCGACCTGGGGATAATAATCTGACCCAGATGACCGGCGTGATATAGAGGCGACCTGGGGATGATAATCTGACCCAGATGACCGGCGTGATATAGAGGTGACCTGGGGATGATAATCTGACCCAGATGACCGGCGTGATAGAGACGTGACCTGGGGATAATAATCTGACCCAGATGACCGACGTAATAGAGAGGCGACCTCGGAATGTTGGTCGGACCCAGATGAACGGCGGGAGAGAGCTGCCACCTGCAGGTAGTTGTCAGACCCGAAGGAACGACGGGAGAGAGAAGAGACCTGGAGCTGCTGGTCAGACCCGGAAGCCCGACGAGACAATGGAGAGACCTGTGGCTCTTGGTCCGACCATGAGGCACGACGTGGCACCGTGGTGACCTGGTACTGTAGGTGACGAGTTGGACGTCACTTGACCTGTAGGCCGGTCAGGGAGGAAGTGACATCCCCGACGTCATCCTCCTCTTTGGTCGTCTTGAGGTACTGTTCGATCACGGAACCCAGCAGCCCCGCGTCGATCGTGGACCCGGACGAGTCCCACAGGAGCTTGCTCTCTGGCTCGTCCCCATCTTTATCGTTCTCGTCTTCGTCCTCTTCCTCGGGGGCTTCCAGACCCGGGTTGTTCTGAGCTAGAAGGGGCGCCGCTATGTAGTCGCAGTCTGTTCTGCGAATCGTGATGGGAACTTGAGGTCCGTCGCCATCGGGCTTGGCACTGTTCGTCTGATTCTGTTGATTGTCCCAGCAGACGGCGATGCTCTGTGAACGCCCTCTAGCACGGGGGTTAGGGAGGGTAGGTGGCACTGGAGGTGCGTCCTCGGGCACTGGCAACCCAGGAGGTGTGAGGCGGTGTGTCGGCTTCAGCAGCGATACCAGATCGTTGTTACTCACAACGATACCAGCGCGGTCCGACACAGTGCTGAAGGAATGGCGTTTAGGGGCTTCGACGGGAGACACGGGACTGGCCGTGCCGTGATACGACCATTTGCGAGCACGACGGGCAGCCGCTACGGCACTCTCCTCCTCCTCTAATTGGGTCATCTCCATCACCTGTTCCACGGGAGACGACCGGAGTTTGAGCTTCACTTTACGCCCACCAGGAGCGACAGTGACGCCGACAGGGCTGCCGAGATCTTCGACATCCTCTCCTTCCTGTCCTTCTAGGCTGAGACTGAAGGCCTTCTTCAGGCAGCGTTTCACTTTCGAACCAGAGTTGCGACGCGCTTGCTGAGGGTCTGTGAACTCTAGCACCCCCGTCGGCGACTCCCACGACCCGCGGGACTCCCGCGAAGACCCGCGAGAGAAGGAACCTCTTTTATTGAATCCCTGGGTCGGCGGCCACCGTTGTGTGGGAGATCTCAGGGGCGGCGACTTGTTCGTGGGAGAGCGATTAGGCGATTGGCTGGTGGGCGAGCGGACAGAAGGGGACCGTGACGTGGGACTTTTACTAGCAGGACTCTTGCTCGATGCGGTAGGACTCCGAACGGTTGGGCTTCTGTTGGCTGGGCTGCGGGAAGCCGGGCTCCTACCAGTAGGACTGCGACAGGTAGGACTCCTGCTCCCGGGACTCTTTAGGGTCGGGCTCTTACTGCGGCCTCGGGTGAAGGACAGGATCTTGGCCCTAAGGTTGGCCCAGCTGGGTATATCAGGTTCCTCCTCGGGTGTGAGCAGGGCGTCCCCAGGTTGAGCCTCGCAGTCAACCGGGGGAGGAGGGTTCTGGTCCAGCAGCGAGTATGATGCCCGTCTCATCTGCGAAAAGAACGTGGAACAGTTAGTAACTTGGGCCTGAGAAGCTATGGGGAAATTAGCTGCCAAATTACCAAAGTCCTAAACGTAAGATGAATCACAACATCATATTTGGTGTAGATATATTGAGTACGTAAATGACATTTGTCTCTTCAAGCGTATAAAAATTCGTAGGAATAATTTCAGCACATAAATATATCATAAAGAATACGAATTTATAATCAAATTTCATTTGTGCTATGCTGGTGCATTATCATGTTGATAATACCATTGGTATGATAATTCTTTAGATTATACCGTCACTGATACAATTTCCTTTTATGTTATACCAACTCTGGTATCACAATTATTTTCCTTTTGTACTGTACCTTAATTGTAATTCCCTTTCTATTACATCAGCAATGGAATCCCAAATCCCTTTTGATTACACCATCCCTTTCTAGTAACCAATCAGTGGCATTATGCCAGAATTATCCCACCACGCCTCCAATACTCCTGCTGAAACCAGATAATTTTCTGACGGCTGTGGAGCGGTGATCAATGATCGATTTTCAGTAATGACCCATAATACGCCAGGCGATGCGCAGTTGCCTGTAACAACGGCAACAGAATTTTAGGAGTTATAAATAGAAATACAAACTATGAAAAAGAAATTATATTTACTAATTTACAGCACGTTAGACTACATCCAAGACACACTCTTCATTTCTGGACACCAGATTCTACCGAAGACGAAAAAGTAAGATAAAGAAAAATACAAAAAATAACGATAAATCTAGTTGTCAATCAAAAATTCAAGATAATGAAAAAAAAACTAAGAAATCTTATATCATTTTTGCTTAAAAAAAAAATACCAGACTTCAACATCTAACAGTGATCTTGAAAACGTAATTTCGATGGTATGACTCACGGTAATTACAATATATATCATTATGACTCGAAATGACAGCTTGAATCTTAATGGGAGATGTATTTACCAACGTTGACGACTGTACAATGTCATCGAGGTACTGAAACAAGACAAGAGTTGGAAGAGCAGTTGAAGGTAATCCGGAACATATTTCATTAAACTGCGTACAAATGATACCATTAATTACTCTTTTTTCTCGTTCTCTCGCTAAAGAATGGAGGGCAATTAGGCATAAAAAAAGATTATCATTATTATCATTATTACACCCACATTCACAACCTAGGCAGGCCACGCCAGCCTCATTATTACGCCAGGCAGGAGAACATGAGAAGTCGACGCTAATTGGACTAATTAGCCTTCATCATTAGAGGGGTGAGTGGCAGCTAAGATGCATCAGACTTGCAGGATTCATGTCTCCTGCTCTTGGGCTGCCATTTGTCAACGACCAATTGATTCCAGTCCTCCAAAATGGCATTAAACTGTTAGACTAATGTACTGCAATCTCCGAGTGAAAGTAAAATGTTAAACTGATTGATTCCAGTTCTGTTCGTGGTCAGTAAAGTATTGTAGACAGGACGATTACGTTTCCCCTAAGGTCAACACCTTTACCTCCCACGGGAAGGTCAAAACAGTTCACGGTCATGACTTCCGGCTTCTGCTAGGTTCAATACGATACTCAAGCGTCATCGTCTGCACTTCAGCTGGGGGTCACGTTTGATATTGAGGAAGATCTTCCCATTTTCTGAGTCAGCATATACTGGTGGACATTCATCAGGCGTTCAGAAACAGTTTAAGGAAAGCTTAGGTGTATATCTTTCTTTTCTTTCCTCCAGAGCACTGCAGAAAAACGTGGCATCACTAGTGTAAAATAAATGGAAAGATGAGGAAGGGAAAGTCTGATGCTGGTGAGAGAGAGAAAAAAAAAAAGAATAGAATCCAAATGATTCTATAATCCAGACGTCTTAATCTTATAGGTAAGGTCGTGGAAGATCCTGGATAATACGGTGCATTTTACGAGACCGACCCTGGACAGAGGAAAAGATAGAGGGAAAGACACAATATAGACATTATTATTTGATGTTCCAGGGGACGATCTTTCATTACTGCTGTTCTTATCTTCGACGTTTTTCATTAGCAATATATCCTCCTCCGTCCAAAACTGGAACACATTTTCCATCAAGTGAGCTTCCTGGAAATCTCTTACCATTTCCCCTTGCGCCAGTGTGCCCTTGACATCCTTTGGTTACCAGATGGGCAGAAATAATGAAATTGGTTGCCAAGTACCTCATCTCGTCCATTGCTCTTAAGAAAACCCACAATTCAGACTCGGATATTACCACACTCGTCAGATATGAGAACGCCACTTGTAATTTCATTTATTCTAAGCGTTTCCCTCCTTCTCCTCCTCCTCCATCTCCTCCTCCTCCATCTCCTCCTCCTCCCCTCCTCCTCCTCCTCCTCCTGCACAGTTCACCGACTGTGCCGATTCTTCCGCCAGCAGTGCCTGACTTGATCCGACAGACCTGCATCATCTGAAAGACACGGTTGCGCCATCTACCATCCTACTCTATCGTACGTAGATCAACCACACCTAAGAGTAACTTCGCCTCTCTCTCTCTCTCTCTCTCTCTCTCTCTCTCTCTCTCTCTCTCTCTCTCTCTCTCTCTCTCTCTCTCTCTCTCTCTCTCTCTCTCACGTAAAACCAGCCTATAAAGACATCATACAACTGCCATAACAATTCACAACTTTGACGCATTTTTTCACGGTCAAGCCGAATACTTCGCCACAACTCTCGTAGAAGTATTGACTTTATTCTTTTGAAAAAAAAAAAACTTTCCGTGGAATTCACAGTCGACTGCCGCTGTGAGGCGCGGCCGTCGACATTTGAAATTCGTGTTCGACAAATTTAATCACACATATGTACCTTCTTCCTTCCTTCCTTCATGATACCCTTGTCGTTCCTGTGTCACAATGGATTTAATAATCCTCTACCATTCGCAGGGAGTCTTGCCCTATGGAAAATATTAGTAAAATTCTGGTAAAACTCGTCAGACAATGAAGGTACACAAAGACTGAACCATTTAACAAGAGCCGGGAGGCCATTTATTTTTTCCCCCCGCCTCTGTGAAGATCATCTGGTAATTAGCACTGGCCTGAAGTTGCATTTCTAATTAGCTTGTGCGTAATTTCGTTTGTGAGCGATGTCGCTCGAGGGGTTACCCAGTCCGAAGCATTCCTGTAGAATATGAAGGAGAAATGATGAATGTTGGAAGATCATGAATTTTCCTTCCCACTGAACAGTTGAATTAGGAAATGCTTGTCAACGGTAAAAAGAATAACGTCTCGTCTCAGTTCATTGGTCGAGATTAACGAACCCCAGGCTTATGAGACACTGAGAGTTCTCTAAGCTTCCAATGAGACACTGAGAGTTCTCTAAACTTCCAAGTTTTCCCCAACATCTGCTTGGGAGTGACAGATGAAGAAGAAGGATTGCAGAGACATGAGCAAGAAGATTTCAAATAATTTCTTGATGAAATCCCCGTGGTGTAACGGTTAGCGTTTCTGACGCATTCACTGTCCGCCCATGGTCGAGCGCGTGGGTTCGAATCCTGGTTGCGGCAGTCGGTCCATAGTCAACCCAGCTCGTCATCAACCTCTAGGGGTTGGTCGTTGAAACAGGTACCTGGCTCAAGCTAAGGTATATATATCTACAGCGTTAATGAGATGGCCTTCATTAGAGCCTCAGTTGTCCGTGCCATCTCGACTATCGTATTAAGAAGAAAAAAAAAAGATGGTTCAGGTGACAGAAAGAAGCAGTCAGATGGGTACCAGTGAACTGACGTATTAAATCGTATTTAGGACTTCTCCGTTTGAGCCGTTTAATACAGAACTTTTGATGTACTGTGTTCCAAACTGGAACCATTTTTAGTACAGATGAAAAGATAGATACACGTCACAATAGTGACTCAAGCGCCTCTTGAAGTCGAGGGAGAACATCACCAAAAGTTGCCAGAATAGTGAAGGAAAGAGAGAATATTCGTAAAAAAATAAAGTGTCGTTTCTCAGAGCTTCAGAAACGTATATAATCCGAGGCTTCTATAAGTACGAGACGACGACATGAGCCGCGTAGCGCGGCCCCCCAGCTGACGCGTGCCTTACTGAGAGAAGCATCGAGTCTGTTTCATTAATCACTGTCACTTGCGGTCCTGATCAGGAGAATATAACACGCTCTGTCTACCTACCTGTAGAGTACGAGGTGGGGGCTCCGCACTCGTGTGTGTGTGTGTGTGTGTGTGTGTCTGTGTCTATCTGTCTGTCTGTCTGTGTAGATACCTTTAATCTGGTTATATGAATTCACTGTATATATACATATGTCGTTTCATTCTGGTCTTCGACATCATATTTCAACAATGATATAAATGTGACTACAATATCGCCCACCATATCACTATCAATTAAACTAATCTGAACAATAGAAAACAAATCATAAAACTAAACCAGTTTTCAACGACGAAAAAGTATACTGGTTCACGACAAACTATTTCATCACGAATTTCACAGTGTGTGGAGGACATGACGAAGGGACCAACACACACACACACACACACACACACACACACACACACACTCACACACACACACACACACACACACACACACACACACACACACACACACACACACACACACACACACAAACACACCGATTGAGAAAACAGTAAATGCAGAGAGCAAAGAAAAGTTTAAAATCTTGTATGATTATAAAAAAAGGTTCAAGAGATGGAACTCCAAGAGTGTCAAACTCCCTCCCATCTAGTACAAATAGGTAACTCCAGGTACACACACATATACACGAGTTCTGCATGATAATGACAGATTCCTCCAGCACTTAGATGCCGCCAACTGCCTGTGGGAATGTGTCTGCAGACGGTCAGCAGCCATTCCTCCTACCCTTCACCCTCCCACTCCCTTCTTTTCCCCTCTCAACCCCCCCAGCTAAAGCCCGACTTCCAAACGCTCTCATCCTAGTAAAGCAATTCCTCCATATCACTTAGATCTCATGTTTCCTGTGCTCTCACGGGCGTGTCCTCTTTCGTTAGTCAAGCAGAAGTGAGGCTTTTGATGTGAGTTCGAGGTCAAACGTCTCACCACCATCACCATAAACCACCTTGACCTGCGTGTGTAATTAACTATTTGTAACTACTTATCAGTACGTTCCTGGGGACCCATGATAAATGAGTGTTTCATTATGTGTGTGTGTGTGTGTGTGTGTGTGTGTGTGTGTGTGTGTGTGTGTGTGTGTGTGTGGTCTCTTTCAATCTGGTAGATTGAAATCATTACGGAAATCTCATTTAATTTTACTTTTAATATAATTTCCGTCAATATAACCGAATATATAACCACAATATTGCACAGGCTATGTAAGCTGTTAATATAGATAATTGAAAAATGGAAAGCTAATTATGCAATTACGACCAATTTTCACCTGTCTGTCTGAATTTTGCGAAAAAGGTAAAATTTTGGTTGACGGCAATGTTATTCTTTTTCGTGAATTTTTACACACCATGTAGATTGTATAATGAAGGAACAAACGAGTATTCAGGGAGTATTAGCCAACCACAGTGATTAAAAATGCTGATGAACCTAAAATTACTAACTTAGGCGCGAGCAAACTTCAAACTTTTCCTTCAGAAAGTAAACTAAAGGGAAGGCGTAATTATTGCCACCTCTCTCTCTCTCTCTCTCTCTCTCTCTCTCTCTCTCTCTCTCTCTCTCTCTCTCTCTCTCTCTCTCTCTCTCTGAAACACATTCCTTTAGCTTCTTTCCCCCTAGATAATATTCGTACCTTTTTTTGTCAGTGTCCAGTCTTCATTCATATGCTTTTACTCGACATCTGTTTCAACCGTATCCTCCTCCTCTTCCTCCTCCTCCTCCTCCTCTTCCTTTTCCTCCTCCTGCTCAAAGAGTCTTAGAACTGTGGTCTTTTGTATGAGTAAATAATATTCTTACCATCTGTAAAGTGACACACGATTCAGAGTTTACGTCGAAATGTTCTATTCTCCTCATAACATTACAGAGGGGAAGCTGTGGCTGGATATGAAAATGAAGATAAACATTCATTTTACATTTCTGCCGAATTCCGACGTCATCATATACATAGATGTTATACTCTGCATTTTTTCTTTTCATTTTCTTGATATTCAGACAAGATCCACCTCTTCCCCCTTATAGGGAACTTCGAGTCTCTCGCTCGCTCGTACGCATGCGCGGCATCGGTGTAGGAAAATATTATTTTCATCATTCAGGCGTCAGCACGAAGTTAATTAATAAGGTCCAAAAAAAAAAGGAACGCCTCCCTTGTGAGTAACAACTTTGATCTCTCTCCCGGGTGGTTGGGTCACCAACGTCTACTTTCACCAGGGATTTTTTCTTTCCTTTTTTTTTTTTTCTTTTCCTGATATGGTTTTCATATTTTAGACTTTGGTGTTATGCAGATGGATAGTTTGTGTTTGATCGTAGTCTCTTAGCAGTTTTATCATCATCATCCATCGTCACTTCGAATTGTTATATTCTGTGTTATCTCCATGATAGATGACCAACTCTCATGTATGAGATTGCTGGAGCCGCGTGAATCTATACAGATATGTTCTGTACTTTATTATTATTATATCTATCTATCTATCTATCTATCTATCTATCTATCTATATATATATATATATATATATATATATATATATATATATATATATATATATATATATATACACGAAATTAAGAAAAAAATATATATTTTCTAAGTCGCTCAATACATGTTTGCTGCGCAGGTTTATGATCCATCCGTAGCGTCCCTTACAGTGCTCTTTCACCACTGCTGATTACGGTAGAATATCAATATATATTCATCTTCCATTACCCATCTGTGGCCAGTTGCATCTTCATCACTGCTCGTGCGGGCGGGCGCGCGACTCACCACCTTCTATTCGCCGACCGCCCGACCTTCCCCTAAGCATCCCCATCCTCACCCAGTGCACAAATCCTCCTCCTCTCCTTTACGTGTTTTTTTTTCCCTGCGGTTAAGTGCCTGCGCTCTGGTGTTACGTAGAAATGAAGGAACTGAAGTAAGTCCATGACTCCTGCTGAGCCCGGGACTTATTTTTTTTTACCCCTCTTGTGCGCGGTAAGCGATGTATGGCGCGACAATACCGTAGAGTGTTTTGCAGCGCTAACGGTAAGTGAAATGTGGCAAGCGACGACCGTAGAGTTTTTCGCGCGCGCGTGACGAAGCCTGACTGATACACGATCAAATATTTACATTTAATTCATTTTACGTAACTAATTCGCCAATTTTCGAGAAAAGAATCTTTGAGATTATTTTTTTTTTTTAGCCCAGAGTTTAATTAATTTCTTAAAATTTACAGGGATAGAAAAGTTATGGTTTTCCTAAGGTAAAGATTTATGTTATGATATAGATGAAGATATTGATAACTTAAGACGTCTTTTATCGACAACATATTAATTCCATTACAACGACATGGTTAAGGAGTTACATCATGACTTAACCAATTATTACATCATCTATATTATTGACCATAGTGACCAATGTAACTTCATAAAGAAAAATGTATCTTTCTCCCGAAATTTCACCTTGAAAATGATTAATCGTCAGTATGTCTTATTACAGAGCTACTACTGTATTGTATGAGTTCTTTATCACTTAAGATATACGGTAACATTTGCATATAATTCATTTGCATATGATTTTAGAAATGTTGGCGTGAGAGCGGGTAGGATTCACCTCCACGTTGTTGAAGGTTTTGATCCCCTTCAGGAACCCCTGTCAGAATTAACGGACTCCATGTGTGTGTGTGTGTGTGTGTGTGTGTGTGTGTGTGTGTGTGTGTGTGTGTGTGTGCGCGCGCGCGCTCGCGCGCGCGTCATTAAGATGCTTCCATGAGCCTTTTCCACCACAAGACGTTTTCAAACTCTCTCTTCGTTTCCGTTTTCTTTTTGGCTTTACCATCTAAAAAGGACAACCAAATTCGAGGAGCTTGATATACCCCTGACCACGACTGACGGAAATGTGGTATGAGAATACAATATTATTCTTACATTTACACTCTATCTCGATAATACAATATACATCTTTTTTGATACATTTTGCCAACGTCTGGATAAGACCCCCTCTCCGTCATTGCTCGAGTGTATCAGATATGTTCCTGCCGTATCATAACACCTGGCAGAGGAAGTTGATTAACAAGGTCGTAAAGACTCACCCACCTTGAGGCTGACGGCTTTGATCTCTCCATCTGAAAGGCGGGTTCCCACAACCCACTTTTCAAGGCTTATATCATATCATATTGTTCTTCCACGTTTTTCTTTTCTATGTCACTACATTATACAGATATTTCTAAGTATATTTTTGATTATTGAGAGGATCGTGGTATCCTAATTTTCATTTCTCTCTCTCTCTCTCTCTCTCTCTCTCTCTCTCTCTCTCTCTCTCTCTCTCTCTCTCTCTCTCTCTCTCTCTCTCTCTCTCACTCCGTGCACGCGCCTGTATGTATATAGATAGCTTTTTTCCTTCGTCTCTTTCGGTAATCACACCGGTATCTTTCCTTACCTACCTGGCAACTTGCCTTTCCCATACGGCGGAGGTAGAGAGAGAGAGAGAGAGAGAGAGAGAGAGAGAGAGAGAGAGAGAGAGAGAGAGACATTCACAATCTCATCTAGCCGCCTCGGAGTCTAATGTTTACCTACACGTTATCATCCCTTGTTATCGCGCAGTTTTCGTGCCCTGGGAATATCCTCCCCATTAGCATACATGGAATGTAAACCATTTGTTTCCTTCTTTGATATGTGATATTTTCACTTTAAATGATATTCACATACTCGAGTGTTGTTCTGTTTATTCATTTCTCCCTCTGGAATATTATTGTGATTTCATTCAGAACACGAAACTCACCCGTATTAATCTTTTAATCATTTCGTATCAGAATAATCATAATACTCTCATTGAATTCAGCCCATGAGTCCTCCTGCTTCTCTTTTAAGTCTTGGCTTTTTAGAATCAGTACTTTCATCTGAGCCATTAGGCAAAATATATCGTTTCATTCACAGAGATAAGCCAGTCGTAGAAAAAGTATATCTTGGTGTAACTCACATATTCATGATGCATCAGCGAAGGTGGTGATGTCGTTTCTTGATCAATAGCACCACCACCAGCAGCAGCAGCTGTATCGGTAGTCAGGTGGACAGAGGAAACTTTTCGAGGAAAAGTTTTGTCTCAAGCTTACGTGGTTTTCTCTGAGCCATGGAGAAAAATCAGGCTTGCTGCTGCAGCGAAGTGGAAATCGGGGATGAGAAAGAGAAAGAGAAACAGAGAGACAGAGATGAAGGAAAGGGAGGAGTAGACAGAGCAGTTGATAGTAGGAAGAATATCAGAATTGCAAAGAAGATTTATATAAGCCAAACTAGAAGCCAAGAGAATACACGAAAGATTTCTCATATGACGAGAATTCATTGGCTAAGTAGAGTTGAACTATAGTTGAATTATACTTTGGATTCGACCCCATCCAACTCTAGAAGACAGCTGAATGGAACAGTTGGTTGCATAGGATATTTCTTATTTCATCATCGTCATCATCCTGACTGCTTAGAAGATCGGGAAAAGTTCAGAGGAAAGTTCCATTTTCCTCAGACGACAATCCATTTGATGCCACGGAAATTTGTAATATTTGAGCCTTCTTTGTGCTTTACCAAAGCCAGGAATGTATGTCCATTACCGCAGCCTTAAATGCTATTGATTTGTACTTCCAGGTACATGTGCACTAGGGTAATAGATTTATTAATTGATAGATTTGTATACACGTACTATATCTCTCCCCTACCGTCATGCCAACAGTACAGACAGTCACATATCTGCAGCAAATGTGCTGAAGGAACGTCCGGATTTAATGAGCAAAGAAAACGAGACAAAACGTAGGCATTTAGGGGAGCAGATTAAGATTTACGGGGAGACTTAACGCTGGTTGGTTGAGGCCATTTGAAACTTGTACTGCAGAGGACTGCCACGATGAATGGGGTGTCGCAGGGGGAAACTTCTGTAATAGAGTGAGCGAAGAACTATACAAATCATCTTTATTACCATCATCATTACTACAAACATTTATAAATCGGGCCACTTTTAATCGTGTTAACACTTTAATCGAAACAAGATTAATGTGCATTATATACATTACGTTTTTTTATTGTATATACTATATATATTAGATAAATCGTAGTGTTTATGGGAGAGGACGGTATTCTATATTCTCTCCTCCATTATCTAGAAGAAAATTGTTTGCTGTTGCCTGCTGTGGCCATCACTTTCTCCTCCTGATTTACGCCAATATTATGTGTCCATCACGGGGAGTGGGGAGACGTTGGCGCTAGGCCACAGGGAGAGAGGAGATGGTGATGCTGGACCACAGGGAGTAGGGAGTGGTGATGTAGGCTAAAGGGAGTGAAGAGAGGGTCGTGCCTGGTGGGTGTAGGGAGATGACGATGCTGGGTCACAGGGACTGCAAAAGAGGGTGACTATGTGCCACAGGGGAGTGGGGGAGATGATGACGCTGGGCCATGGAAAAGGAGGAGAAGGTGAAGCTAAATCACAGTGGGCGAGGAGGTGATGGTGTTACGTCACAGAGGGTAGCATTGAGCCAAAGAGGGTGGAGAGTAGGTAGTGGAATGTCCGTCCACGAGTCGGTATGCAGGCGACAAGCAACAGGTCTCTCTGTCCTCCAGCAGGAAGGGAGTAAGAAAGAAACCTTCCTGGTAAAGGTTGGTGACAAGAGATGGTCTTTAATATAGTAACAAAACCTATATCCCTCCTTGTTACAGAGGTAAATCTGTAACGTAAAAAGGCTTCTTTATATCTGTCAGGTATCTAGATATTACCAGGCGTAGAGGAAATATAGAATGATTTCTTTTTTCCATTTTTATACTTTTAGAGGAGAGAGAGGGGGAAAATTTTACACGGAGGGAAAATTTCATAATGAAGCACATTTTTCAAAGTAGAGAATTAAAAATCTGACCTGTTGGTCCCAGACTAATTACTCTGGGCTACAGCTCACCTTCTTCCTCCACAGTTCACATTCTTCCTCCCCCTGAGCGTCATATTCTTTCCTCAACCCGCGTCTCTCTCCACCCTGCAAGGGAGGAGTTCCCTCTCCTCCTCTATTATATCTTTACTTTTCCGCCCTCTCGTAGTATAAGTGG
This sequence comes from Panulirus ornatus, assembly GCF_036320965.1. NCBI lineage: Eukaryota > Metazoa > Arthropoda > Malacostraca > Decapoda > Palinuridae > Panulirus > Panulirus ornatus. Next base: position 4,387,434 of record NC_092265.1, read on the forward strand.
ACGCACTTAACAACACCATCTCTTCCTACTTCATACATATTCTCTCTCTCTCTCTCTCTCTCTCTCTCTCTCTCTCTCTCTCTCTCTCTCTCTCTCTCTCTCTCTCTCTCCCTCTCTCTCTCCTTTCCCACATCATTCAGGAGCCACTGCTCTTGCCTTTCCATCAGCCCTTGCGACCAAATCTTTTCCACTCACCCAGCAACCACTCCCTATCGCTCTCACAACTCCTTCCCTACCTGCTCCCCTTTTCCTCCCTCACTACTCTCAAGAACCATCTCTCCCTCAGCGCCACTGGGGCGGTCTGATGTGATCAGTGCCTCCAGCTGTGAGGAAATGTGTCGAGTCATTTATCCTCCAGCCATATAGACATTGTGTGCGTGTGTGTGTGTGTGTGGGGGGGGGGGGGGGTCGGATAGCTACATTGTACCTACGAATACCTTGTTACCTACGAGTATCTACCTACTTACGAGCACCTACTTACCTACGAGGACCTTCTTACCTACGAGAAACTACATCTAAACCACTGTCAAAATTGCCTTTAAACTACGTGAACGGCGATATATTCAGGAAGATAAACACGACCAATATTCGACCAAGGCTAAAACACGACGCCAATAATCTGGTCTTTAAGAAGCCGTATAGAACTGTTGTGGACAGGGTCTGGTGGAATGCGACATCAAGAATGATGCAAGTAGACCTGAGTGGAATGAACCACGAAGAATGAGGAGGAAAAGCCTTCCATGTGCCCTTAGTAGAAGGAAGGAAGATAAGAGAAGACATCGTAGATACATATTAATGAGGAAGAACAGACGCGATGATGTAAACGTGGCTTCTTCATGTCCCGCCCCCGTGCAATTTCCACGCTTTAATTGGGAGTTTAGGAGGGAACAGTGTGCGTGGGGACGTGAGACGCAATATTTGGCGTGAACAGACTTATGGGTACGAGGAACGAGCTCAGTGAGGAGGAGATAAATGCAACGTACCGTTGGAAAATGTTCAACCCTTATGATGAAATCTCACTTATGGAAAACAGGGTCCTACAGATGCGATCCTTCCTCTCCACGTAAACAAAAACAAATGATGATAATCCTAATATAATTATTATGAATATTATCAACATGATATCCACAGTGTTGTGGTTACCGATGTAACACCCTCCGAATCTCACAGGCCCAAGCTCGAGTCCCGGGCATGGTAGGTGGCTCACAGCCAACCTACTGTTGGAATAGAATCTTCGTGTTAGGTTCTGACCAGCTACTGGGCACCAGGCGAAGAACTGGTTCTCATCACTCTCCCGAACATCTCTCCCACCTGTACAATGCTGGTTCCTATCTACCTACCCTCCTGCAGGAGGGGAGGAAAGTCCCTCGCTCGCAGACTTAGGTAGCCGAGTCGTCCGGTCGTATGGGACGCACATTGTCCCACGGGTGTGTCGCAACACAGCGTCCACCACAGTGTGCTTGGCAACGTAGCATTGGTCACCCCTTACCGTCAGCCTGTTATATAGCCTCCTGCCTCGTCGATAACCAAGAGAAACGTAGGTAGGATCTGTTTAAATCTCACAGAGCAATTTGATCCACATTTCACGATAGTTTCATAACATTCCCTTACCATCACACTCTTCAGGAAAAAAAAATTGTGGATTTCGTGAAGTTTGTAGTACTGATATTCATTAAGACGGAGGCGGGTATATGTAATACTAGGAATGTTATAACATCGTCTGTGTTAAGCCCCTGAGTCGCTCTCTCTCTCTCTCTCTCTGGTCTTGCTCTGTGTATGCATGTGGACCAGAATTACTCAGTTACCGACGCGGGAATATGCTGGGGTGGTATGGACGGTGGGGGATTGCTGCTGTGATGAGTGGCTCGACGAGCTTATTGCATACCCCCTCGTCTCTCTCTCTCTCTCTCTCTCTCTCTCTCTCTCTCTCTCTCTCTCTCTCTCTCTCTCTCTCTCTCTCTCTCTCTCTCTCTCCTGCTGGGGTTTCTACGTATGGGAAGGTTGATTTACGTATCCAGATCGAGCTTTCTTGATTGCATTTATTTATTTCATTTATCAGAATCATCATTATCATTAGATTCATCATTACCATCATTATCATTTTTCTTATTGTTATCATTACTATCATTATTAGCATTATCATTACTGGTTAGAATAGTGTAATCACAGTTATTATCATCATTATGATCATAATGATTACAGCATCACAGTTCATTTACATATACTTTATCATTTTTATTTAGTGTATTACTTTTGTTTTCTTTATCACGGGGTAAATTTAAGCTTACGATGCTCGCGCGAGTGATTTACCTCCAGAGTGTGGGGTAATCTTGCACGGGGTCGAGGTACATGGGAAATGAACGAGGCCCTCACCTGTCGCAGGTAATGAACCTTTAGGTAAGAAAAATGGAGGAGGGAAAAAGCGAAGCCTCTGATGACCGAAGCAATTTCGTCAGAGCTCAAAGAGGCTGATGGGGAGTGGGTAAGCGTGGGTCCTGGAATTAAAGGCTCGTGCCCCCATGTGGGTGACAATAGGTAGGAGGGGAAGGAGGTGATGGTGAGAGGTGATGGGGGATACACCGATGACCTCGGGTGTCTGGGAGACACAAGATGAACATCTGTAAGATAAAGAGGAATTTCTTCCTCGTTTGTGATATAGAAGAAAAAAGATAATGGAGGATAACATTTGATAAAAGAAGATAATATGCGTCCGAGGTAATTGCATTCAGGTAATGATATTGAGGTAATTACATTGTGGTAATTACATTGTGGTAATTACATTGTAGATTTGTTCGTTCTTTGTATCTGCTAAGGTGATCTCTTTCGTGTGTTTTGTTTTGTCGTCAACTTGCTCGCGAATTCAGAGATTTGCACCTGGATCGAAACTGATGTTCAGTTATTCTGATTATTTTCATTCACTTTTAATCATCCTAACAATCCCTTGATCACCACAATCCTAATTAACACTCCTGACACACCCGTCTCCCGTCCTTCGCGCCAAAGAAGCCCATACATTGACCAGTTCGGAAAGTCTTCTGAGAACCCGATCCTGCAGCCGACTTCAAGGAAGATGTTCACAGATAGCCAGCCGACTGGACGAAGCCACTGGCATTTTATGGTGAAGGAGAGGCTTCCTCTTCAGACAGGTAGTCGGGGATTTGAGCCATGTTATGTGGGCGAGAGCTGACAGCCTCCTCCCTCTGTATGTATACTTTACAAAAGGATATTTTAGTGCTGATGGTGAAGACTGGGAAACACACACACACACATACACACACACACACACATATGCATATATATATATATATATATATATATGTATATATATATATATATATATATATATGTATATATATATATATATATATATATATATATATATATATATATATATATATATATATATATATATATATGAATCTATCCAGAGTGTAGTCCCTGCAAATGAATTCATATTTTGCCCCACACATGATAAAAAGGACAGGTGTGTTCATATGAATATGCATAACTTCATTTGTGGTTTCTATACAAGAGTGAAATTCCATCCATTTTTTTTCATTTCTGTATTTATTCATTAATTCATTTACATTTTTTTTCTATTCTTGAATCATAGTCGTTGGGGAAACAATGAATGTTAATGAAAAAAAGGGAATGCCCTCACATGTTATGAGCGGAGGTGCACGCCTGAAAAACCATGTTAGTTCTAACTCACCCCTCACCTGTGAGTATTGACCCTCCCTCACCTGTGAGTATTGACCTTCCCTCACCTGTGAGTATTGACCTTCCCTCACCTGTGAGTCTTGACCCTCACCTGCCACCTCCTCTCGTTGCCCTCGTGAAAAGAGAGAGAAAGAGAAAGAGAGAGAGGAAGAGAGATGCTGTGTGTGTGTGTGTGTGTGTGTGTGTGTGTGTGTGTGTGTGTGTGTGTGTGTGTGTGTGTGCTGTGTGTGTGTGTTTGTGTGTGTATAAGGCGCAGGATATTGGCATCTGGAGGATCCGTCAGCGTTTCAAAGGGACGATTTCAGAGCTTGGTACCTTCCAGGTATTGACCCTTTTGAAGATGATGTATCGGAGGAGACGAGCAATGGACCCAAATATTCTTCCCAGAAGTCTGAGTAACTCATACTATCATTCAGGTAAAATTCATGGGACATATTCACACTATGACTCACTTGAAATGGGACTTTATTCATAGCAGTTAAAGTTGTGAAGGCGAGGCTGTGAATTTATTTCTGTTGCCATAAATAACGGGAAATTAAATTTATTCTTGGGGTGTGTGTGTAATCCATGGAGGATGGATTAATGTAATTAATCTTCTTTGTGCGGAGGATCCCATTTCTAGACGATATTATCTAACAGGTAAATAACAAGAATGAGACTGTGTGTTCACGCGTACGATATACAAGTCTGTGGTTCTCTACCGTAAGATCTTTAATAGCGCTATAAGTACGATCAGCCGATACAGTTATTCAGGATTTTCCACCTCTAGTATTCTATATTCTCTCACAGTATCATATTCTGGTTCATAAAGTGTTGAATGCGACGCGGGTAGAATACCACGAGACGATACTTCTGCTCGGGAAAGGGGACGATAATCCTGCTTGATACGATGATGTACGATAAGGTTCCTCCGGGAAAAACTCGAACGATACATTCGCACGAGAATAATCTTGGGATGATTATCCTCCCTCGTGGAATTATTTTATAAGATCTTTCCCCGGGAACGACTGTGGGACGAGATGGGGCTCCTCCTCTGTCGAAGCTTTGGAGAAAGACTTCCTCTCTTTGTATGCGAGGCAAGAAAACGAGACCTTCTGGCGGAGGGCGCTGGACATATAATTTGTCTCCGTGGCGTCTGACGTGGCGGCGTAATTTTTCCCTCAAAACGTCTTTTGCTCCGCGCCACAAAGGTCACCTTCCTGCGAGCACCAATTACTGCTGCCAGCCAGCCAGCCAGATAGCCAGCCAGCCAGCCAGCCAGCCAGCCAGCCAGCCAGCCAGCCAGCCAGACAGACAGACAGGTAGCCAGCCGACCCCTCTGTCGCTCTGATATCTTTACCAGTGTGTATGTTATCTTTATGAGTGTAAATGATATCTTCGTGTGCTCAGATACGTAATCCTGGACACAGTGGCTTTTTCTGTTTCCTTTGGTTTGTGTCATTCCTTTAACTTTTACTGAAAGATTCACATCTTATCTTCTTTGCTTTTGTTCCTTGTGGTTTATTTATCTTTTTTTTTTACTTAATCGAGATTATTTATCCAAATCTCTCGTCATTTATCATGGATTTCACCTACTCAGAGCTGCACAGGACGAGTCTGTCAGCCCCGAGATGAACAATGACCCGCAAAGTATTGCAAGAGAGACAACGACCAACTTTGTCACCAGCTCAGACACAAACTTGTGCCCAAACACGACGAGGGACTTGGCGACCTCGGGAACTTCGCTGGACTTGTTCCAGCAGGGAATATGAAAGACACACTGGGTGCGTGAATGATAAGAAGCGTATCAAACACATTATGATGTGTGTGTGTATATATATATATATATATATATATATATATATATATATATATATATATATATATATATATATATGCTCTGGGAGGTGTTACCGGACTTAGCCTGATCAAGATTACACCGCTAGTGAAAAGTACCTTTATTGAGACTTATATGAGTGGATGAACTATTTCGTTCTAGATATTTTCACTCTAAGGAGTTTACGTTTCCCTGCTATTGAATGAGCGCAGCCTTGAGCTGCAGGGAGGCTTAATAAACATCCTAGGTAGCACCAGGACTCTTTCATAGCAATTGTTCCCAGGTTGACCAATGAAACTAGATGTACCATTGAATTTGTGGAAGATCAAATGGTATTAAGCCAATATTCGTAAATACAAATAGTGTTGCATGAATTGTATTCATGCCGATGAGATTGATGTCATGTGGACTTGCGAGAACAAAAACAGGAGGACATTATTTTAAGAAACCAAATCACAACGCTACAATACACTCCCTATCTTGCTCACTGGGTCGTAATGTATTCTTAAATACGTCTCATAAAGAAGAGAAAATTTGCTCTTCCACTATGACGTGTAAAAGAAAAAAAAATTGTGGTGTAAATAACTACCTTGATAGTGGTTTCCGTAACGAGGTAATAGTGACGTGTGACGGGACGTGACGAGCGTATCAAGAAGACGAATGATAAGAGAAGGAAGGAAAAATGATATTGGAGTGGAATAGATCCGAGTTATGATAAAGAGAAGAATGATTCCCTCCTCCCTGGCTGGAGTGACGCCGCTGGGGGAACGATAACAGGTAATAATGCTCAGCTGGAGAGGCAGAGTTTTGTGTGCTGAAAAGTACCCCTTGATAGGTGCAGCATGTAGACACGTACGTGATGATAGGTGCAGCATATAGACACGTACGTGATGATAGGTGCAGCATATAGACACGTACGTGATGATAGGTGCAGCATATAGACACGTACGTGATGATAGGTGCAGCATATAGACATGTACGTGATGATAGGCGCAGCATATAGATGTGTACGTGATGATAGGTGCAGCATATATACACGTACGTGATGATAGGTGCAGCATATAGACACGTATATGATGATAGGCGCAGCATCGTTCGCAAGCACGGGATAATGAGCACAACATCATTTACAAGCACAGGTTGATATGAGCAGCATTACTCACAAGTGCAGAAAGATGGATGCAACATTATTCATAAGTACTAGATGATACACGCAGCATTATTCATAAGTATTAGGTGATGCACGCAGCATTATTCATAAGTATTAGGTGATGCAGGCAGCAGTATTCACAAGTACGTGATATACGTAGCATTATTCACACGTACAGCATCATTTCACATCCACTTCCTCACAGAATGCAGCATTTAGAAATGTTTTCTCTCGCTGGCAAGTTAGATAGGAAATACATCAACGAAGAAATTCAGAGAAAACAAAAGACGCACAAAAAAAAGTCTCCCATCCTGTCTGACCACGACACGCCAGGACTTCCTGGTGCCGTATGTAACCCTGACGTGGAGTCTATTTGGTCCAGAGATCATATAAGACACTACGAGGGCGTTCTCCTTCAGTACAGGTATGGGGAGAGAGAGAGAGGAAATATCAGAGGGAATAGTTCTGGGGGAACTCTGTCTGACGAAGACAACTTCTCGACATCAGAGGATCTCTGGCAACAACTTCTGCAAGAAAAAGTTTTATCTTTTTTCCTACAGGAAGAAACAAAACCATGTTTGGTCTAAAGATGGCAGAGTGACCTGTCTGAAGTTGGCTCTGAAATGATACGAAGAATAATAAGATGTCAGTCAAAACATTGAGACGTTGAGGAGGAGGATGGTAAGGACAGTGTTATAATATTTCACGGAGTTGGTGCGTAAGATTGCTTTACAAGTACGATGTCTGTCCATTTTCAGGCCAAAAAATCACCCATTTGTTTGAATTGTTTAGTAATCACTGTATTCCTCAGTCAGGTAATATCTCTCGGTTACCGTATAAGCATTAAAGATCTGTTCTTTGGAAAGGTATTTTGTCTCTCGACTTCTACGGATCCTCGTTTGAGAGAAAGAGAGGCGTCTCTCGGACTCTCGCTTGACCATTGCTATTGACTGATTGTCGTGGCCTTGTGGCCTTGTGACTGATCCATGAATATCATTCTTTCTCTTCTCTTCCTGTGTGTAGGTATTTTAGGATATAGATTCCTAGATATCTTTAATCCTCTTATTAAAATCACATAAAGGCAGATGGCATTACGAAGTTGCTCGAAGGCTACGTCTTCTTTGGGGAGATATGCTCATCTCTTATTGAATATCAGACTTATTCTTGAATTGTTCTGTAAACAAAGTTAGTAAAAGAGAGCCTGTATGCTGAATTGTTCATCCTGTGCCTGGCTGTTACCCTCACGTTATCATCCGTGTCCTCCATAGTTACTTCTTTATCATCATCGTGCCTCACATTTACTGGGGCTCTGTTGTTACCGGGAAATCATCATAGATTTACGTCATCTTCTTCCTCGCTCCCCAGCATCGGCTTCCTGTTGGGTGGGCGGCGGCGAGTGTCAAGACCTGCAACATACGACTCTCTCTCTCTCTCTCTCTCTCTCTCTCTCTCTCTCTCTCTCTCTCTCTCTCTCTCTCTCTCTCTCTCATCCCATACGTCCTCGCTCCTTCCTGCCTTGTTTTTTTTTCCTATCTTATTTTTCAGGTGATGTGGGCGCGCTTTATCATGCCTTCGGGGGAAGATGTGGCATTAGCCCTTGAGTGGATTAGGGTCGTCAGGGAAAACACGTTAATGGAGTTGGAATCTTATTCTGGAACTTTATGGTGCAAAGCCCATGCCTCACGTACTGGCCATTATCATCACTGGCATTACTCTCGTCTTCTTAAATGATCTACAGAGTTACTAACGAGCTAGAACATGAGAGAGGATAGGCTGAAAGGCTATCCTTTTATATATTTTCCTTCTGTCTTTGTTTCCGCGAGGCGTTGGTACCAGGAACACATTATGTATTCGCTTTTATCGTGTCCTTCGGCCCCCAGCAACGCCCCCGGCTGCCCATATGGGAGACGTCTGTCAAAGCCGAGGTTCGACACGCGACCCTTTCTAATACACCCCCCTCACCTCACCTCCCGCGCCTCACTACACTCTCCTACTTCAAGCTAGATTTCCTTCTTTCCTTTCTGGGTCGTCGTGTGTCCTCTTTCTTTTCATTTATTTTCCTTGTTTCTGCTAGAGATATGAGACTCAGGCTTAGGACTGTCAGTAAAGAAGTCATTTCTTTATATTACTTATATTAGCAGTTCCTATCCAGGGTACGACACGTCCTTCTAGCGATACATGATATGTCTGCAAAGTTCTTATCGTAAGTAAAAATTGTTAAAAGTATATTTCTCTATGAAAACTAAGGCTGATTAATACCCTCCATATATTTCGTTGTGAAGTGAATAGACGAGAACAAGTAATCAAAAATCGTTTCGAAACTCGAGTCGGTTCCATTTTGGTATAGTCCAAAACAAGATTTCTACTAGCATATATTGAGCTGAAAAAAAGAGAACATCACCTAAATCGACCAGGACGAAGACATTATAAGCGAAGACAAATACGGCATAAATCGAATGGCTTAAACAGTTGTTACAGTAACTGTTAAATCATTTAAATCAATATTATACCAGTCCTTGATGCGCTCGTTAAATATGAAATAGTTAGTCATCAAACGTTTTCTGTAAATAGCGTACCTCACACGTTCTTCTTTACAAGTTATTAGTTTATCCATGAGATAGCGCTTATGGCAGCGTCTGACAACTCTATAAAGGTAATGGTCATTTGCGATAGGTTCACTTCTTACTGTCCCTTGGTCCTTAGTTTACCCAGACACACTGGCGTCACGTGGATGTAGCCAGTGGGTCTGTGTTTATCATTTTGTTTTCCGTTCGTGTTTAAGGCAGCGTTACTTTTGTGTTACGTTCTGAAAACTGTTGATAGACCAGTGTATCTAAGGAACTATGGCTAATCGTCCTCAGCGATTTCCAGATGGTGTTTAGAGATTTACAAAATGTGTAAACATTCTGTTGTTGTTGTTGTTGGTGTCATGGTAATTCCTCATGCGCTCGTCACGAGAGGCAGTAAGGAAACGAAGGTTACGACTTACAGTGCTATCATTATTTGGATATCGAAGTCATTATTCTGAGGACATGCGATGACCTGGATTGGGTAAGCAAATTTGAGTTGAAATTATAGATATAAACACGTTTGACCGTCACCAAGACCGAGATAGCTGTTTCCGTATTACCATCATAGTTTTATGCATGCTTTAAATCTGTTGATTTTGATGGTCTGTTGACAGCTGAGTAATGTGTTTCGTAGATTATGTCGAAACTGTCGAGGCAGTTAACGACCGTCAGAGGCTGTTGGACGAAAAAAGAAAAAGCGTGTGGTTCTGGCTCGCGATTACTATTGTGTTGTCATGCAGGGCATTTAACGCTGTTTTTTTCATAAAATCACACTTTCTCGTTACGTTTTTCGACTCGTTTTTCGACATGAACAACTGTATTGTTGTCGGAGGTGCCAACAGGCGAAATACGGGTTTCACTCGTCTCTCAAAAACTGTCGGAAAGGTTTTCAACTTGACCCAGACAGTGATATGAGAGTAGGAGGAATTCATCAATGGTAATTCGGTGCTTTGGTGGTATTTTAGATTCTTATTCAAGCTCTATGTTAAAGTATTTTTTTTTTTTGAAGCTGCTTGTATGCTTAGGCCCTAACTTTAATGTGCACGACAGTAGTATAGGCGTTTCATTACATCATTTTTGCAGAATCATGTTTGGCTTTCGCAACGCAAATTAGAAACAAGCTTGTTCAGTGTGGGAATTAGTCGTCAGACTCGTCCACCGAGTCTATTGGCGTTTATCTACGGAGCGGAGAACAACTTGTATAGAAATAATTTACAAATATATAAAAGTGTCTAGGATTTCAGAACTCTCTTTGGTGACTAAGTTAATTATCCCCTCAAGAAACTTCTTTCACTGTAACGAGCAGTTCTGCCAAGCCATCCGTCAAAAGATAAGGAGGATCTGGTAGCCTTCTTGTTCGCTTGCGCCACAGAATCCAAACATTTGTTATGACTTGACACCCTATTCAGAGCTGATTCAGAGGCCATGCTTGTTGTTTTGTCCGCCAGCATTTTGCGCACGCGTGGAAATATGGGTGGGTGGTGAGGGGGTGTTTCGGTGACTGGCCCGGTACATTTGACATGTGAATATTGCCAAACATATTTTTATCTCGTGATTCCATTTAGAGATATGTATATATTCATAAAGGCTTGTTTAACAGGAACTCTAGATATGTTATTCATGATCATTTTGGTGAGATTGAATGGTATTTTTGTTTCAGTTAAAGCGTACTTTATTTTTCAAAAATTTGAAAATAGGAATGATGCTAACATGAAGCATATCGAGACCCCGAAACTGTGAGCGATCTGGGGGTCAGCCAGTATGAAACATAAAGGTTTTAATTCCATAAATCTGCGAGATCGCTAAATATTTTTCTTATTCGTCCACGTTTCTCATTGGACTGGGAGCGTCCTCATCCATGTCTCTCACCCCCGTAGACATCACGGTCAGATATCAACGTCTATCGTTCATGTTTCTCATTGTGTTGGTAACACAATGCCTAGTTCCTTGCGGCGTATCCATGCCAATTGCCCAGTGAACCAACAGCTGGCTACAGTCGTCATCTGACCATCTGTCGTCAAGACCCCCCCCCCCCCCACTGGCTTCGTATTAGTCATTCAACTGCTGATTATCCACCACGACTCGTATGGTATATTCAGTTATCATCCTTGTGCACCTCATCCATCATTTATCACAAGCATCCACTCCTCACATATTCATTCGCTTGTCAGTCATCCAGCAATTGGTCCCCGCCATACACTAAAGCATTTTATTATGTCATCTGCAACTTGTGTGCAACCCCTTCTCTCTCAACCCACCCCAACTCATCCTGTACCCCTCCTCCTCCTCCTCCTACTCACGTTTTACCCCTTCACTCGCCTGTCACATTTCCCTCCCACCATCCTCCTCCACACTGCTTTCATTTCCTTCTTCTTGCCTGGCTCAATCAGTCTTGAAGGCAATATTTCCGTCTTCAACCCATGGCTGGAGAGGGACAGTAGTGGGAAGGGGGAGAGAGGGGTATCTAGCCTTTTTTTTTTTTATCGTTATTCTGGTTCTTGTCATTTTTACCTGTCTAATTAATCACCTGTCTTATTATTCACATGTCTTGTTAATCACTTGTCTTGTTAATCGCCTGTCTTATTGATCACCTGTCTTATTAATCCTCTCGTTTCAGTGATCATACACGAAGGGATATTTCCTTGATTTTCCCTCTCATAAAGTCATTTACATCTTCATATATTTTCCCCCACAACAGGTATTCTTCCCTTAACCTCTCCTTCATTCACCTCACTGGCTTGACAAGAAGCATTCATTCATCCTCTTGGCTGCATTCATTGTGTATGGACAGCGTGTAGCCTCCCAGGGCTTTCTTTGATCCCTTTCATTTTTGATGCTTTTGACTCTTTCGTTCTGAAACCACAATACTCTTTTCAATCTTGCTTTTCTAGTACTCGCTTCTCTCGCATTTCTCTCTGTAACTCTCATCCGAATTTGTTTTTTCTTTTGCTTATCCGAATCTCTTATTTTTTCTCATATTCTTCTCCCACTGTGAATGAAATATTGACCCATTAATTTCCTTACATTGCCTAGAAGGGATTGAGAGGTGGCAGCGGGCGGTCTCATCATGTGTTTCTGAACATCTTATAAAATTTTCCAGTGGCCATTAGCCTGTCTGCGTTTTTTGTGGTAAAATTCATAAATCAAAGGATATGTGGCCATTCGTATAGCCTCTGTTCCTGCCAGCAAGCCATAAGATCGTGTTCAGGATAGCATTTGATCCTGTCACCTTTAAGTGGTAGAGGATCTGATTACCTCAGGACCTCGGGACTCTGTTATCAAGATGTGAACAACTGCTGACGAATGATCTATAGATGACGCCACGAATTGGACGATGGGAGGGGGGGGGGCGACTCATAGGGAACAGCTGGTCCACATTCACCCTAATCAGTCCCTAGAAGTGAGAGGAAAGATGACGTAACGTAAATAGGGGTGGAAGGAGGGGGGGGATAAATGTGTAATTGAGGGATGAATAGAACACCACCGCGCGCGCGCGCGCGCTCACTCCCTCCCACACTTGCACAAATGGGTAGTAACATACGAACACTTGGAGGTAAAAGGAACAGATAAATGGAATAATCAGAGGAAGGAAGATAAGGGTGTAGAAAATTGTTGCTTAGAAGATGTACTTGAGGGACGAGAGAGAGAGAGAGAGAGAGAGAGAGAGACACCCAGCCCCTCTCATGAGCTGAGGTAGAGTGGTCGGGGGTAGACCACCAAGACAGCTAATCTGATCCCTGAAAAAAGACGTCAGTTTCTGAGGATCTTTTTTTTTCCCCACCGGTGGTGCGAGGAAGGTGATCACAAGACTGTGGGTGTGTGAGGTGAGGGGTAGGGGAGCTGGAGCTGGTGTTGTTGGAGGGCGGCGTGGGGAGAGAGAGGGAGGAGAGGAGGGAGGGAATGAGAGAAAGAGGGAGGGAGGAAATAAAGAAAGTGGAGGGATGGGAAGTAAGAGAGAGTGAGAGAGAGTTGAAGAATGAAAGTAAGAGTGAGAGAAAAGGAAGAAAGTAGGGAGTGAAAAATGTGTAAAGAGGTCAGTACAGTTACGTATATACACAGACCACAAAGACCTTACCAAGGCCCAAGCGAGGTCGTCTGTCCTTAACGCTAGTAAGGCAAAAGATGAATGTCCCGTAAAAGCAGATAAAAAGAAAAAACAACAGCGAAGCAAAGGAACGTAGGAAGGATGTTGGAAGGGAGGCAAGTAAGGAAGGAAAGAGGTAGAGACAGACATACAGACAATGTTTGGGCGACGCTACGGGCGAGGCGAGGCGTGTGTGAGACACGGTGACGCTATACCGGATTGTAGTCAGTGCTAAATGGATGACCAGATTCCCCGTGTGCCAGACACATGTACGAGGCAAGTGCTCCGACACTCGACCATCTTCCTCGTGTGTCATACACGAAGATGTGTCAAACGTACGACCACATCCTGTGCGAGAGCACCCACGTCATTTTCGACGTTTATCGTTGGTTTCCGTGATTCATTAAGTCCTCTCAAGCCTCCGAAGTAGTTAGCAGGAGGAGGAGGAGGAGCAGCAGCAGCAGCAGCAGCTACTACTCGTCCCCTCTGCCTCCCGCCCACGCAAGGCGCCAGGACGCAGGAGCGAGCGGGTAACGCGACTGGCAACACGTAATTTCACTGAGGAAGCAGACGCAACCTACGCCACACGCACCACCCGGCCTCAGCTCCTCACCTGGTGAATCGATGATCTCTTGCCACACTCGCACCGCACTTGGATTTATTGATCCCTTTCTCTATTATGATCCAGAGTTTCAAGAGGCCCTGAGGGTTTCAGAGGACACACACACACACACACACACACACACACACACACACACACACACCTCCTTGAGGAAAATGAACATTACATTTTCTTCTGTCTTTTTTAAAGGTATATATTTTGGCTTTCCCTTCTTTTCGTTTCCAGCCTTAAAGATGGCTACTCCCGGGTTCTCAAACGTGATGTCTTATTACTGATCTTAAGTCAGTCAGTCAGAACCCCTGCTGATGTGGATGTGATGCCAATAAACGGAAACTGGAAGATTATTCCGGTTTCCGAATTACGTGTTGTTATGGGAATCAGGTGGCTTCCTCCATCGGTTTTAATCACGGGCTTGTGGGTGGGTGCTTGGGGGGGGGGGGGGGAATATTGTCCTTCATTCAGCTTAATATCAGGGTTCAGGTCAACACTTCGCAGCGGGCTGCGGCAGACATAACAGATTGCCCGTTAATGTGGTCCAGAGAGAGAGAGAGAGAGAGAGAGAGAGAGAGAGAGACCCTTCCTCCCTCCGGGGATATCTAGGACGAACACACAGATCTCCTCATAGATCACTGGAATAGTTGGGAAAAAAAATTATGAAAGTACATCTTTCCCCCTCAGGTCTACTTTCCCTGGGCTCTCTACCCAGATATGCAAGACTTCCTCAGACCTCTTCAGCGTTGTCCCCTCGAAGAGACAACCTTCATGATAAACGAAAGCTTTGCAAAAGATGTTTTTCTTTTTTTCCATCATACCTGTAAAGCTGTGAAGCAATTTCGCCTCCTCCTCAAGTAGCAGTGTTGATCAGTGGTATTACGTATAGCCCCGACAACGTCTCCTATCCAGTACTATACAACGTCTCCTCCACCATACTATACACCGTCTCCACCGTTGCCCACCTCCTCACCCGCCCTCCCGACAGATGCCTAGCAACATCTGTCATTTCGATGACGATCTTACAAGTGTGGCTTAGGGACCTCACTCCCGTATCCTGTATAATTGAGATGTCGAGCATCTGGGACCTCCTGTTGGAAAAATTGTGAAGATGTATCTGTTATCTGAAATGATGAAGATACATCCATGCCCAGAAATATATATCTCTCATCAGGTTTTGAGACTTGAGAGATGGCGTCTTGAATATATACACTCGGTATTTCAATCTCGTAGACCACTTATTTTTTTTTTCCTCGTGTTTTTACATATACCTCGGCTCCAGGCAGCTCCTCACTCATGATCCTCGTCTTTTTTTTAGCCACAGCCAAGAGAGCATAGGAGCGCGCGCACGCACACACACACACACACACACACACACACACACACACACACACACACACACACACACACACGGAACTCGTACAACCCAGGAAAACGTTCTGTTGACACAGCACTCAAGTTGGATCAGCAGAGTGGGGTGGGGTGTAGGAGGTGTCAGGCTTGTAGATAACACCGACCAAACATTGGCCATCACTTAAGCTGGTCCTCTCCATCAGCGGGGCGTCCATCTGGTCCCGCAATGTGCGCGTCTCTCTCTCTCTCTCTCTCGCCACGGCTTCCCGCAAGGTGGTTGTGATGGTTAAGGGTGTGATCGCAGTGCACGACCAGAGTTCGTTGATCAACGACTCGTCGTTGAACGACGACGACGACCCTTCCTTTCCCGCTGTCGTACGTCTCGTTCACGCACAACGCCTACTTGGAGTTCGTTGTCGAATCCTTCCTGCCTGGACGTTTTAAAGACGCTCCTTCTCCCACGCCATCATCCTGTTTTGTCCAAAGCTCCATCACTTATCCTCCCTCCCTCCTTCCTTCCTTCCTTCCTTTTCCTCTCACCGCCATCTTCAATAACTTCCCTCCCCTCTCTCCATCAAATCACAACCCCTGTTCCTCTTCCTCCTTCCCACCTCACAACCTTTTCCCTATCGATCTCCCATCTCCCGCGGGAGTTCATGAGGACGTCCACTCTCCTTGCGGTATCACTCAGGGAATTTCTCCCCGGCCATATTTCCCCAATTTCCACATGAATTTCCCTTCTTCCCCGGAGATATGTGGATTATATTACGTATCACTAAGCGATATCCTCCTCTTTGGATCCCAACTCTCGTTCCTCTTTTATATATATATATATATATATATATATATATATATATATATATATATATATATATATATATATATATATATGTCACAAACGTCTTTCCTTCATAAGTTCACAAACTTATAAGAGAATTCACATTTCCTCCATGCAGTGTTGTAGCAGACCCTTTACCACAACTTTGTTTTGTGCTGCGAATATCTGTTGACAGTAGACAACAAGAGTAAACATGTACTTCTGTCTTCGGGACTCGTCTTGTAGATTTCTTCACCATGATTTTGAAAGTGTGCTCTATATCCTTCGCTATAGAGTCTGAAATTACCATCGCTCTGGTATTTAATCAAGACTATGACGTCAAATTTTGTTTCCATCGCTCGGTTTTCTGATTGGCTGGAAGAGGAATGGCGTCACGATATGGTCTTTTGACATGTTTTTGATTGGTTAAAGAAGTAGAAAATGGAAGACTCTTTCCTGAATGGTTAACTGAATTAATTCCTTCCCTGCAATTCTATAAGCGAGAACCAGCTGTGGCCAAGACTCCAGGAAATAGTGAACCAATTGATCTCCGCTGACACCCAATTTAGAGACTCGCATTAGATTATAAATTGAACGACATGTCTGCAAATTGCTTTCCGGAGAACCACGACACATCTGACGGCTCGGTTCCCGCTGACAGAGGAGCTAGCACCTCGTTTCCAGCTGACAAAAACAGCTGACGCTTTGTCCCCAGATGGAACTGCTGACGCCTTGTTTCCAGATAACGAAACAACTGGTGTTTTGTTTCCAGCTGACGCCGCTTTGTTTTCAGCCGACAACACAGCTGACGCTTTGTTTCCAGCTGACAACACAGCTGACGCTGTGTTTGCTAGCTGACACGTAGCTCCAGCTGACGACTTGGTTCTAGCCGACGATATCACCGTCCCAAACAACCTAGGCAAACGATATTATCTTCTCCCCTTATGAGGCTCCTGCAACCCTCAGGAAGCCAGCCACGTCCACTGGTCGGTCCCCATAGCTCATAACGTGTTGTGATGTTTGTGTGTCTGTGTGCAAAGAGATGCAGGGCCACTGGACAGTGAACGATCAAGTGTCTTCTCTATGGTAGATGCATCGTGGGCATGAACAGTCTTGGGATGTGGTGAAATACTGTGTCTGTGGTGTTGTGGTGATGGTTAATGTCCACATCGGTGAGTGGGAGAGAGTGACCCGCGTTCTTCCGGAGAGTGTAGTTTTATGATGTGTGTATCTCTGGTGGTGAGTCATCCTTACTACCTAATCTTCTTCACTACAACTTCGATATGATCTTTCTTGCATTTCAAAGGCCATATATATATATATATATATATATATATATATATATATATATATATATATATATATAATATATATATATATATATATATATATATATATATATATATATATATATATATATATATTGAGATTTATTGCTCTGATTTTGTCGATGATGTAGGGTGGTGACGTTTGGGAAATTTAAATCCAGGTGAGTGAGCGGTACATGCTGATGGAACCCTCTGGTTTCAGACGAACTTGCTGAAGACTTTTACTATAGCATTTTCGGTGAATATTTCCAAAGGAATCGAGAAGTATTTTCCAGCACCTCCCTCAGGAAGGAAACTGTGTTGAGCCCTTTTAACCACAAGTAAATCCAGTTACTTGAAGAGTTTATAAACGATAACAAACAAACTTGAAGGAAATTTTGCGACTCGCACAAACATTGTGAGGGTTTTGGAACCCTCTGAAAACATTCAAGTCTTCGGACCTGAAGAAGGAAAGAACGTTCGCGCCAGTTTTAAAGAAAGGTTCACCACCAGCTGAACCACCTGAAGGAACATTCACGTCAGTTTTAAAGGAACGTTCATCCCCAGCTGAGAATACATGTGATATGAGATTATCGATGAACTTTTTATTAAAGAGAAAGGAAGAAAAGAATGTCACTCGGGCTTGAAATATAATCTCCAGTCGATATCTCGACTCACGCCAACATCATATTACTGGAACGGTCTTAAGAAGACTTCTGTTGAGTGAGAGAGAAATCCGCGAACTTGGAACAAGAACGTGTAAACAGAGCTCAGGTGGCAAGCCCGCCTCAGGAGGGGAACCCAGACGGCGTGACAAGATGTGTGCTGTCTCCTTGGATACCAGGTGAGGAGCAGGGGGCCCCTTGAGCCTGTGGTGGTGGTGGTGGTTGTTGGGGACCCCTTGCATGTATGGTGGTGGTGTTGGTGACAGCAGTAGTGGTGTTGGCGGGCCGATGGTCGCGTGATTTTCCTGTGGTGGGGAGATCCCTATGTGCGTGGAGGTGAGGGAGGGAAGGAGGAGGAGGAGGAGGACAGCAGCAATATGGAGGAACCCACTCACACACACACACACACACACACACACACACACACACACACAGGATATCAGCTGATTTCCAGGATAGTCAGAGAGAGAGAGAGAGAGAGAGAGAGAGAGAGAGAGAGAGAGAGAGAGAGAGAGACACTTATTCACAAAATTTACAGAAGAAAAAGCTTGAATCTTACAGTAGCATACAAAAAAAGGCTTTAAAAGCATATTCCTTGTATTGTAGATGTGATATTCTTAAGAATATTTCAACAAATATTGAGCTCGTTTTCGCCTATCGCTTCTTGCCTGTTGTGTTTTCTTTCCTTGTTTCCTTGGGGGGGGGAGGGGGGTAAAAAGTTTTTCATTGGGGAAAATACCCAGTAGCTGACAACTCTTCATCAACAGACGTGTATTAGTCAAAATAAGATTATCTTCATTCTCACGCTCTCCAAGAACTCTCGCCATCCACACAATTTTAGAGAATTTCAAATCTTCATTCAGTGCATTCCTTCCCTCATGGTTGTTTTGAATACCTCCAGCACCTTCCTTCATTCCTTGAGCTACTTAGTATTCATTTCATCTGTATATCTTTCACTTTCTTTATATATATATACCTCATTTTTACCTTATCATAAGGAACATAATCATAGTCCCTGATTGCATCTGACGTACGTATACATGTCTGTTTACTCTGTGGCCTGCCTGCCTCCTCCGTAACGTAAATCATTTCGGCATCTTCGTAGGCGAGAGGAGAGATCAAGCCGGCCTTGATCCATGTGAGGAGGAAGCCATGCCGGGACAAGCCAGCCATTGGAGGGAGGGATATTCGCGTCTCGCTACCTCGCTCGCCCTCCAGATGAACCACACGGGTCTGTGAGAGATATGTGTACGTCCCTTCACTACCTCCAACCTTAACCCAACCTCTTACTTCGTGGCTTTATTCCCTGACATCCTCTTTAGGAGCCTCTTTCGGCCTCCTGCTTCCTACTTCCCTCCCACATTGTGTCTAATGCCCTTTTTCAAGGTTCCACGAATCTATGGTTCTGCTAAAGCTTCGTAGTCACCGGGTGGACGGTCACATACTTGCTCTTGAGGTTAATCTGTTCCTTGAAGTGAGTTTGATCTCTTCATTTCGTGCCGTCTGGCCACATCTGTCGTACATTTCGAATGCTAGTATTACCCGTCAGTCATTATTCAGGTTCACACACACACACACACACACACACACACACACACACACACACATTATCCCTTATAAGTCAGGTACCCACTTATCGACCAGCCCCAAGCGGAGAATGAACACCTGAATTTGGTGTGGGTCGACGGCCGTGCCCAGGATTCGAACTCCTGCTTGCTCACACTTTCTCATGGTAAGACGAACCACTTCACCACGAAGACCCGTTTGTATATGTGTGTGTGTATGTGTGTGTGTGTGTGGGTGTGATGGTGGAGGTTCTTTGTTGGTGATGAGCTGAAAGGGTTAGAGATCAAAAGTGTGAACATCACGGTCACATCGTACGCCCGGCGCTGCGGTAATGCTTGGCTATAGGCTGAACAGTCTCGTTTGCGACTAGTGGTCTGGTTGAACATGTCGTACGCCTGTGACAATAGGTAATAGTGTGAATTGTTCTCATCAAAATTGATTTAGATGATCTAGAACGAGAGAACTATCTATTGAAGGGAGACTCCTCTATGAATACATAACTGACCAGTCGATGATGTATTTTGAACTGGGTAATGTCATATACTTCAGTGTATAATCTCTGCGCTGATTGGATGGTCGTCTATATCTTTTCCGTGAGCACGACAGTGATTGGTCTGTTTCCTATCCTTCGTTATGTAAGCCTGGCGTTGGTTGGATAGTGTGGTGCATATGAGTACTACAGTGATTGGTTGACGGCTCCTACTGGCTCTGCTGCCACAGGAGCACCGTCGAGACGACCAAAGGCAAGAGAGAGGACTTGTTCAGGCAAGACACAGACGTGGACAGCTGTATTCCCTGCTCTCCTCTTCCTCTACGACCCTAAGCCACTGACACATCGAGCGAGTTTAAGGAAGGGAAGAGCAAGCCAATTATTTTGCTTCAGTGAGTGGTGGTGAGGGTGCGGGTGGGTGTGTGTGTGTAATCAGTATTCATTGATTGTTATTTTAGAATTGGGAGTCTGATATCAGCGGCTGCTCAGAACGTGTCTCCTCCCTCTCTCTCTCTCTCCCTCCCCCTTCATGTGGTCCCTTCCTTGATGGGGTGGACTGTTGGTGGAGGGGAGGGTTGAGGAGGGGGAAGGGAAGAAGGGAAGGGTGGGTGGGGAGTGAGGGGGAGGAGGAGACTTCATCAGGACCCCTTTGTCAACGGCGGAAGTGTAGGCCCGGAGTATGGGGAGGTGATCTTTAAAGGTGGGGAGTAGCTCATGTGGGGAGACTCACTGGTTCTCTCTCTCTCTCTCTCTCTCTCTCTCTCTCTCTCTCTCTCTCTCTCTCTCTCTCTCTCTCTCTCTCTCTCTCTCTCTCTCTCGTAGACTGATAATAAAGAGATCAGTCAGTACAAGCCGTAGCGTCGAGTTCTTCGATGTCTCAAATGGGTTTCGAATGAGGCCAAAGGCTTCGCGCGCGCGCGCACATACACACACACACACACACACACACACACACACACACACACACACACACACACACACACACAAAGAGAGAGACAGAGAGCGATAAAAGGAGAGGATGAAGGGAGGGGGACAAAAATAGACGGATAGCCAGACAGACAGAAAGACGGATGTAGGAGAGACGAGGAAACAAAAGGGAAACATAGAGAGAGAGAGAGAGAGAGAGAGAGAGAGAGAGAGAGAGAGAGAGAGAGAGAGAGAGAGCAGGAAATGTTTCATTCAGAATCCACCGTCACCCACTCAATCCTTCTCCGACGCTCATTATCAGATCAGGATACAGAGTCTTATTTTCCTGGACGTGCTGTAAGAGGATTGAATCCTCCTCTGTTACAAGCGACTGTAAGTAAGCCGTCAGTGTATTTATATAACTAATAGACATAAATCTATTATTCATTGTTGTATGATGATAATCCTTAACTGTTATGAAAACTGTAGTAATTGTAATTGTCCCTGTGAGAATTATTATTATCATTATTATTATGATTATTATTATTATTATTATTATTATTATTATTATTATTATTATCATTATCATCAATACTGTTATTATTATCTTTATTTCTGTTAGTCAGGTTTCAAGTGACAATGGTGACCTCATGTTGATCACATCCATATACAAGCCCGCGTTGTGCGACATACTACGCGTTACAGTGTATTCGTGAAATGTGGCGTTTCGTCCCGTTCTGACGCTCGGCTTGGGAACAAAGAGAGAGAGAGAGAGAGAGAGAGAGAGAGAGAGAGAGAGAGAGAGAGAGAGAGAGAGAGAGATTAGGTGATTTAGTTATAGAATTACTTCTTTTATGTATATATATATATATATATATATATATATATATATATATATATATATATATATATATATATTCAACTCTATGAAGATATCTAAGCTCTGTTCTGTTACTGAAATTCCATAAAGTATATCAATCTCTCTCTCTCTCTCTCTCTCTCTCTCTCTCTCTCTCTCTCTCTCTCTCTCTCTGTCTTCTCTGTGGCATAAAGGTGACTTTCCCGGAACGATTCTAACTTGTACTTAAGGCAAGTTAAGTATAGTCGTCTGAGACCAAGACGGGAGCACTTAACACTTAAGAGAGACTAATTGGTGTAATTAAACAAGTTTTGATGATATTAAGATTTTTGTTTTTCCTCTCTCGAGTGAGAGGAGGAGGAGGAGGAGGAGGTTCAGTTTGTGTGTCCCTTTGATACCCAGTCTGCTTCTCACCAGTGTGGAGCCGGCTGGTTTACTCCCTGTTGCTCAGTGTGTGTCTCATTAAGGTTCAGAATCGTGGATGTGACAGTCAGTCCTCAATCAACCCAGCTGTTCATCCTCGCTCATGGGGATTGGTTGACGGATAGGTTATCTGGCATGTGTTCTCGTAGGTAGCGTTAGGTTAGCACACACACACACACACACACACACACACACACACACACACGTTAATCCCCTCAGCCTCCGCCTTACGGCTGAGTTCTTGCTACCACCACCACCACCGCCACCACAATGGCACATCATTCGAAGAAACCTGAGGAGGATGCGACCCCTTTGCTGCTCCAACACTCACCGCTTCCTTCTCCTCCTCCTCCTCCTACTCCCTCTTCTCCTCATCCTGTTCTTCCTCCTCCTCTTCCCTCTTCTCCTCCTCCTCTTCTTCCTCTTCCTCCTCCCGACTCAATGAGTAGATTGCTTTCACTTTGCGGTAACGTCGAAGTTCCCGGCGGCTTCGGCCTTCTCTCTCTGAGTCGTTGATTTGACTCCTCTCCTCCGCCTCGGACGGTGAGAGCGTCGGCAGGCTGCTCCTGCAGCCACAGGCGTCAACACACACGACAGAAGGACCTCCAGGGAGTGGATGAAGACCCGTGAAATATATATATATATATATATATATATATATATATATATATATATATATATATATATATATATATATATATATATACATTTATATATATATATATATATATATATATATATATATATATATATATATATATATATATATATATATATATATAAAGCAACGATGATGATAAAGAACAGTTGAAGGCTTTATATATGTTGAGTTAGTAGGTAATCATATGTAGTTCTGAGCTTTCACTACACATGTTACAGGAATCATTGGAATACACACATTCATAAGTGTTTACCAAGCTGTATTACTGTATCGGTTGACGTAGAATGTGAACGTATTCTTGTTTTATACGTCGAAACGTAACCATGAGCGTCAGAGGGAAATGCTGTTACAGACTCTTAGAATATTACGACATGCATTCAATCCATATTTCAGATTATGACGTGAGAGAGAGAGAGAGAGAGAGAGAGAGAGAGAGAGAGAGAGAGAGAGAGAGAGAGAGAGAGAGAGTATCCCCCCCCCCCTTAGCCATTATCATAATAGCTTCAGTCGAATGAAAATTTCAGGGGAAAAGATGATTTCTCCAAGACGGATGCCAAAACTTCCTGATAATTTTCATTTTGTGAACGATGGATTACTGTTACTTTTCGTCTGATTCTCGTATGTTTCTGTTACTTTTCGTCTGACTCTCGTATGTTTCTGTTACTTTTCGTCTGATTCTCGTATGTTTCTGTTACTTTTCGTCTGTGGACTCCCGCCTGTTCCTGCGTTCTCGCCCGTCTGATCACCCGTGACATATCGTTACAGCAAGAAGTTTCTCCCTAACGCCAGCTGGCATACAGGGCAGCAGCAGGTGGCACCTGCATCCTCCACCACCTGGTCTTAGAGCGAAGCAGCAGGTGGTTCTCCATCACCCTGGCCTCAGAGGGTAGCAACAGCTGGTTTTCCATTCTCTACTACCACCTGGCCTCAAGGGGCCGGCAACAGCAGGGTGATCTAAACCCTCGCCACCGCCTCTACCTGGCCTTTTGAGGGCGGCAACAGGTGGTTCTTCACCCTCCACCATTACCACCTGGTCACCGGCGTCGCGGCGAGAATCGATAACTCGCAGAACCAGCTGAGCCCAGCAACCCCGGTCCGGCAGGTGGCTCTACAGGTGGTCGTATTGACGGGAGGGGGGTGGTTTGGGGGAGAGGAGGGAAGGCTCCCAGCTGGTGTTGATGACGAAGGGCTGCCAGATGGCTGTAATCACGTACGATTACTGGCCATTATAGGTGACGAAAGTTGACGAACTTGTCTTAGTGACGAATGACTGTGGTTAGCGTGGTGAACTGTGAGGGTTTTTATGACCTGTGGAGATTCTTCGGTGTTGTGAGGTAAGAGGGGGTTAGAGATGAGGTTAGGAGGTACTAGAGAGTGATGAGGGTTGTAGAGAGAGAGGTGAGGATGAGGTGAGTGAGGGATACACAGAGAGGTGAGGATTCCACACCTTAGTGAGTGGTGAGAATTTTTTTGGCGAGGATTCTAACGATTGATGAGCGATGAGGGTGATGAGTTGTGAGGATTCTACAGATGGAATCGTTGTGAAAATATTCCTCTTTCTGGAATCGTTGTGAAAATATTCCTCTTTCTGGAATCGTTGTGAAAATATTCCTCTTCCTGGAATCGTTGTGAAAATATTCCTCTTTCTGGAATCGTTGTGAAAATATTCCTCTCTTTGAAATTGCTGTCAGAATCTTCCTCTCTCAGGATTCGCTGTGAAATTTTAATGAATCTTTTCCTGACACTTTACGAGACTTGCATCACAGGTTTTGTGTCACTCCCTCCTGCTGTTGTCATACGCGAATTACCACCCGTGTTTCTCCTCCTCTTCCCTGTAGACTTTATAGTTCATGTTCCTTCGATCTTCTGTAATGCGAAAAAAAATATAATCATTTCCACTAGTTATTTGTGTGTGTGTATGTGTGTGTCTGTGTGTGTGTGTGAAAGAGAGAGAGAGAGAGAGAGAGAGAGAGAGAGAGAGAGAGAGAGAAGGGGGGGGGAAGGTGAGAGAAACAAAGAGGGAGAGGGAGCGAGGCAGCAGGTGAGAGGCAGGAGGAAGCGAGGAGGTGATTGAACGATGAGTGGCAGGAGTCGGTGCCTGGCTTAGTCACCTACCCCCAGTCGGGGGTATGTCAGGGTCCTGGCCTGGGTTCCTCAAGTGTCTGGGACTTGAGTCTAGTCCCCCAGGGTATCGGGACCTACCAGGGTTCTCTCAGGGCGTCGGGACCCCACTAGGGCTCCCTCAGGGCGTCGGGACCCCACTAGGGTTCCTCCAGTGTCTTTGACCTGGTTCTAGGCCCCCTAGGTCGTCGGGACCCCACTAGGGCTCCCTTAGGGCATCGGAACCCCACCAGGGTTCCCCCCCCCCAGAGCTTCTGGATCCTCCCCTGGGCCGTCCCCCGCGAGTCGGGACGTGGCTGGAGGGCGCTGCCCCTGATGACAAGGAGCGTCGCGCTCAGAGTTGAGACTACGGAGCCCGTCTGTCAGGCTGTCGGACTCCCTGACTCTCTGTCTCTCCCTCTGTCTGTCTCCGTCTGTCTGACTGACTGACTGTATAGAGTTGTTGTCTGTCCGAGTGTGTGTGTGTGTGTGCCTGTGTGTGTGTGGCTGACTGTCTCACTGTCTGGCTTATTTCTTTACCTTAGTGGCTGTGTAGTAGGTAGGTGTGTGTGTGTGTGTATTCATGCATGTGTATTCATAGAATGTGTGTCGTGTGGGTGTTTCTCTCTCTCTCTCTCTCTCTCTCTCTCTCTCTCTCTCTCTCTCTCTCTCTCTCTCTCTCTCTCTCTCTCTCCTCCCTCCCTGGAGAATCAATACCTTGGCCCTGGTGCCGGGGAAATTCCCACTCTCCCTCCCAATATGTAAATTAATGACGATTTCGATAGGCAGCATTGACCGGCCTTCTCTGGTCGTCAGGGCGTACTCATATCGCTCTCTCTTATCTTTCAACGGAAAGAGCAAAAGTTCTATCTTTCCCGGGTTTTTTTTTTTAGGTTTTAAAGGGTGGGAAGGTCAGTTTTTAAGGGTACTTAAAGAGTGCACCTTTAAAGCCTCTTAGATCGTTAATCTGATTCTTCTTCAGGAAACGACGAAGCCCAAATGTTGATGCGATGAATGAACATGAATCATGGAGAATAAAACTCACCAAAAAAAAAAAGGATACAAATGCCCTCCAAGAGATCTGACTGATTCCTCTGTGGGATTCAGTCGTATCTCCTGTTGTTTGTAGAAGTCTTTAAATTCTTTTTCAAACCTCCTCTTTTAACACGTAAGATGGATTTGAAAGCAGATAGAAATCTCTCTCTGTACGTGTCTTTGATTTCCATCAGATAAAAGATTCTCTCTCTCTCTCTCTCTCTCTCTCTCTCTCTCTCTCTCTCTCTCTCTCTCTCTCTCTCTCTCTCTCTCTCTCTCCCCCTGTTGATTTAAGACAGTCAGCTAACTCTTATCATTTCAGGAGATATCCTCCCACCCTTCCAGCCCTAGCAGTATACCCTTCCAGCTCTAGCAGTCTACCCTTCCAGCCTAATAGTATACCCTTCCAGCGCTAGCAGTATACCCTTCCAGCCCTAGCAGTATACCCTTGCAGCTCTTAGCAGTATACCCTTCCAGCCCTAGCAGTATCCCTTCCAGCACTGGCAGTATGCCCTTCCAGCCCTAGCAGTATACCCTTCCAGCTCTGGCAGTATACCCTTCCAGCACTCGGAGTATATTGGAACAACAGATAACAGAATCCTTACTGGCCTATGACGTGGTTGTGTGTCTCAGTGACAGTCTGATACCAAATACATTTCCGCTGTAGACAAAGAGCCTCTCCCAGTCCTCTTCCTTTCCTGTCCCTCCGGCAGATGTAACCAGCGGGGTTCAATTCAACTCGTATCTTGTGCGAATTCCATTTCGTGGGAAGCTGGTTCTCTCAACGTATAAGACGTTGTATATAGGATAACTTTTGTTCACATAAAAAGGTAGAGACGGACCTTAACTACAAAAGTTCATATTAAGAAAGTTTGAAAGCGATCATGTCTTCTTTATCGTTTTTTTTTGGGGGGGTAAAACTTTCAGAATATGAAGTCAGTTTATACGTGTTGAAATATATTGAGTTAAAAAGTATAGGGAAGTCAGTCACCCAACCTCATTAGCTTCCTTCAATAGCCATGGAGGTACTGTCGTCTCGCTTCTTTCATCTTTATGGCATCTTCTTTCATCTACAGCCTAACTTCCTTCATATACACCTCGCTTCGCTCATCTGTTACCCCACACCTTCCATCTTCCTTGTAACATCTTTCGCATATCGTCCCGCTTCCTTCATATAAACGAATCTCTTTCATCTGCCGACCCCGCTTCCTTCACCCACCAGAACTCTTCCTTCATATATCTGTCATTTTCTCTCTCGAGGTCAGTCTCTTCTCCCTCAAGACTCGGATTATACTAATCGAGTGAACTCATCGGCCTGAGATATCTCAAGGGGAGAAGACAGATTATATGAAATTGCCTGGGATCATCTCTCCTTCTGCGATGGTGGTGAGGACGTAATGATATATATATATATATATATATATATATATATATATATATATATATATATATATATATATATATATATACACACACACACACACACGTAGAAAGTTGCCTGAGGATTGGCGGAATGTCTGCCTCGTGCCTTTGTATAAAGGCAAGGGAGGAGGACAAGCGTGAATGTTCAAATTACAGAGGAATATGTTTGTTGAGTGTGGCTGAGGGAGTGCGTTGGCATGCACACAGCTTCAGGTTGGAGAGGAGCAGTGTGGCTTCAGGGGGTGGTGGAAACGGTGTGGATCAAGTGTTTTGCTTTGAAGAATGTGTGTGAGAAGTACTTAGAGGCACAGGTAGACATGCTTGTGGCGTTTATGGATCTGGAGAAAGCATTTGATACGGTTGATAGAGATGCTCTACGGAAGGTGTTAGAGATATGTGGTGAGGGAGGAAAGGTGCTGCAAGGGTTGAATGTTTTTATGAAAACAGTAAGGCGTGTGTGCGTTTCAGAAGAGAGAGAGGGTGAGTTGTTTTTGGTGCAGAAAACCTGTCTTTCCAAAGGAGTCCATCACTGCCCAACTCCTGATGAGAGTGCAGCCTAATATGGTCACTCGGATCTGAAAGTTTATCCACAACAGGGGAATAAACAAATACAGCTGGTAGATAATAGATGTATATTTGATGCAGGTAAGAAGAGAGAAATATTTTCCCGAAGTCATCATCCACTTGTATTAGCTTACGCCACGGTTGTTTAATACGTAGTGTAGTTGGCGTCTGGAGTTTACCCGGAAGAGGCAATACGTGGCCATCATCAGGTATATCTTGACCGTGGCTCGTGTGTGTCGCAGCTGCCGCCATGTCGGCCTCGTCCCAGTTTCGAGTTGCTGTTGACACAATCAATCCATCACGCCCGCCGCTCACTGACTCGAATCTACCAATCGTATTTCTGTGTCCCTCTTGAATTTATGTGGTTTCCGTCGGAAGACAAAATAAGCGAGGCAGTTTATGGTTTCAGCCTCACCCTTGATCTTTTAAGGTTGAACAAAAAAGGTATAAACTGGAAAATTGTATTGTTCTTACACGTCTACAGCCTGGAGACAAATTTGTAAAAATGTTTGTTACCCGTCGTCCAACGCTCCTTCGAAATACGATTGTCTTGAGGGGAGGCCGTGACGCCTTGGCTGTTGTTTTGATCTTCGACAGCCGGAAAAGATTGGCCGAGTGTGGAGGGAAGACGTGTGGCAATCAAAGACGATAAATTGTCAATCCCAGAGGGGGAGATTTCCTGACTCAATCCTGACCTCCTTCAATCTCTGGGACCCGTGTGATCTCTAACCTATAATTTTTAAACTCTGGTCCTCTCGAACCTTTTGGCTCCGTCCGTGGGGACCTTTTTTTTGGTAATATTTTTCCCCCCTAGACATTGATCTATATGGTACACACTCTTGAGAAATAATGGCCCCTTTCAACACAACTCTTCTGTCATAGAGTCTGTCCGTTTAAGCCAGATAAGGAACTCCAAAATATGACCTTTCGACTCTTTGACCCATCGATTCTCAAGCTCTAAAATGTCAGCCACTTTATGTTTGATAAACGCTCAAATGTTAATCCTTGGCCCGTAAGCTCGAGGCTGGCTGACCCTTCTCATTCTCACCTCAACTTTTCTAAACCTTTTCAACATTTCTCATTGTCAACCTCGGAGTGGTTCATCAATTAAGCCTTTGCCAGGTCTCTTGCCTTGAATCCTCCCAACTCTTTCAATCCTTTCAACTTCAGAGGATCGAGACAACTGTTGCCAATTCGCCACAAGTCTGTCGCCAGTTCGCCACAAGCCTGTCGCCAATTCGCCACAAGTCTGTCGCCAGTTCGCCACAAGCCTGTCGCCAATTCGCCACAAGTCTGTCGCCAATGCCACAAGCCTGTCGCCAATTCGTCACAAGCCTGTTGCCAATTCGCCAAAAGCTTGTTCTAAGGGCTTTTAGCCGTGTAATCCCCAGGTCGGGTCTTTCAGTCCGCACCTGTTTGAATCCCTCCCCGCTTCCATTAGCCCCTCCATCAAGGTAAAGGGGGAAAAAGACTATAGTTAGAATCATGGTAAAACACATTTTTTTTTTTTTTTTTTTTGATTTCGAATGGAATCCACCTACAGAGAACGAGCGATTTCCCCTCATTCGATATGTGTTTTTTAGACACGAGTTTTTTTTTTCTCTCTCTCTCTCTCTCTCTCTCTCTCTCTCTCTCTCTCTCTCTCTCTCTCTCTATATATATATATATATATATATATATATATATATATATATGTATATATCCTGAGAGAAAGACAGCTCTTAACTCATCATATCGTCTCATCGTCTCCTTGGCTTTGTTCACGATATTAAAGAAAAAAAAATTCTTGAGTTGTGCCTCCTGGAAAGAAAATGGTGTCTCCCCCTCATTCTGTTTTCAGTTGACCGAGGTAAATGCATGATTTATGAGACAGCAGTACGTATGACCTACCTTGACCCCCTGTGTGGTGTGACTGGGGCGGTGTAGGGGTGGGGTGGGTCACCAGGGTGGGGGAGGAGTGACCCAGGTTCTTCACTGGTCAAACTCAGCCATGACTCCTACGTCTGGCACGACCCATGTTGCCAGGCGCTGTGTGCGCTTATCGTACCCTCGTCGTCACTGCCTCCTTAGATCATATCTGTTGTTGTTTTTTTTATTTCGTATTTCTCGTTTTGTAAAGTTTTTCATCAACGCATTCACTGCTAGTTGACTGTTATGAATCACTTGTTGATGTGGCTTAGGCCACAGTCTCCAGTATCAAGGGGTAGAGTTGTTTTCTTGTCTTTATCTGAAAAAAGAAAAGAAAATGGATTGTCAGTGAGAGCAATTACGGTGTTACCAATAAATAGTAGACATAGAGAGAGAGAGAGAGAGAGAGAGAGAGAGAGAGAGAGAGAGAGAGAGAGAGAGAGAGAGGAGGGAAAGGATCAGAAAATAGCGGGGATCATACATGTCACGTCATAAATCTCCGTGGCTCCGAATATTTCCCGGGAACAACAGCATTTGTTCAGAATATCGCCCGGGTGTTCACAACAAGGGTATTGAGAGACGGATATTCGCGTAGTGGTGACTCAACCATCGGCATAACTAGACGGGCAAACCTTTGCGTTAAGATCGTAAATTCGAATCGTACTTGTGAATGACGTCATGTGAGGGTGTGTATATGTAAATGCTGATTGGATTTGGGTGTAGTAATTTTCCGATTTGATTGGACAGTAACACAGTTCAGTGTATGATCTAAACACTTTTTTTTTTCTTAATGAAGAGACTTTGATCTTTTAAGATAATGCCTTTTTACAACCATCCATATATATATATATATATATATATATATATATATATATATATATATATATATATATATGTATATATATATATATGTGTGTGTGTGTGTGTGTGTGTGTGTGTGTGTGTGTGTGTATTTGCATTTTTCATAGTTTTTAAGTCATTTCTTGTCTTTTATTCTGTAACCTCTCTTCTTTCTTCTTTCTTCCTTCTTTTACTTTCGATTATGGTAATGTGCCCCTGTGGCCGACACCTTCTCTCTCCATCAGACAAAGATGGACAGGTCCATTACACCCACCCAGGTGTTCAACGTCGCCTTCAGTTTTGAACATGGCGTGAGTTCTCATGGACACTATCTCTCTCTCTCTCTCTCTCTCTCTCTCTCTCTCTCTCTCTCTCTCTCTCTCTCTCTCTCCCACGAGAGTTCGGGAGATGAAATTGAACGTCACACACAGGAAGTAATACACTGCACTGCATGTCAGCCTGGCAGGGGTATCGGGCTCCCTCTCCATATATATATATATATATATATATATATATATATATATATATATATATATATATATATATATATATATATATATATAAAGAGGGAAGAGAGAAGACTGACGGAGGAAGGTGTTGATCCAGTGAGACCTACCTGACGAGGGAGCCGACGTCATATACGAGTTGACGTCAGGGATGAATTCCCCTCACTCGGGCGTCACCCAGCAACACCAAACGTCCTCCACCAATAACAACCGGCATCCAGGAACATCTGCCACACCTAACAAGGTCTTCCTACACACACCTTGCAACACCAGACAGCACCTAGAGACATCTAGCGAGTACGAAGTGGCGCCGAGCACCAATTCGAGGGACCTAGAGACCGCCTGGAATCACCTGGCGAATCCGAACGACACCTTAAAAGTCTCCTATAGCTCCCTAATAGCACTTAGAAATACTATTAAGCATGCACAGGCTCCTAGCATGTTTTGAATAGGTTTTGAATCCCTTAGATCACCCTTAGAAACATATAGCGGCACCTAGGAACATTCGTCATCATCAGAGGAGTTCTAGTCACAGAGCAACTTACCAGAACCTTTAACAGTATACGAGAACACTCGACGTACGGTAACACAGAGGGAGCACCCGGCCGCATCTGGCTTCTAGAAACGCTTGAGAAGCACACCCAGGAAAGGCCTTATGGCGCCTAGGAGCATCACCCAGGAGGAAAAGCTAGCGCTTCTGAAAGGCACCCGGTAGCAGTGAGCAAGGTGTAGTCATAACACAAGAGCAGCTCTCGCTCAACCTCGGATGCTCGCGATGAACCAGGCTGCTCGACCGTGGAAGATGAGATTAATTGCTAGTTCTGCCGACAATTTAACTTAGAGAGAGAGAGAGAGAGAGAGAGAGAGAGAGAGAGAGAGAGAGAGTTGCTATCCACGGCGTCTTCCTGATATACACGGTGAAGAAATGTCTTCTTTTTTCCCACAACAATAACAACAGCAAATGAAAATGGATGACTTCAGAAATATGAAGCCATTTTGGTCCCACAACGCAGGTCCCTGGAAGACAACGAAAAGGTGTGGGACCTCATTTCCCTGACGATTGGAAGAGAAAGAAAAACAGTGTGGCTTTTTATGTAACGCGCGTGGTTGATAACGAGTGCTAGATAATGGGAGATTTCTGTAACTAATAAAACGCAGTGTTCAGTAACTACTTAACGCAGTTTCTACACAAACGCTCAATCTAGAATCTTACTAGTATTTTGTATTATTTAAGATACATAAATGAGGGACGAACAACACCATAGAGTTTATGTGCATCTGTTTATATCAACATCTTCCTCTTGCCGTCCAGATAACTATCTATCTATCGAACAAGTGCTGGCAGAATACATTTAAGAATCCATATATACCTTTATCATTTATGGTAAAAAAAACGTTGTGGTTCTTTTAATGACTCCATCGATTGGAAGGGAAAATGATGAAGAATTTTAAGTTCAGTGTCTGCTTCCAAGATGCGGAGATTCACGAATGTTTCGTGTGTGTGTGTGTGTGTGTGTGTGTGTGTGTGTGTGTGTTGTGTGTGTGTGTGTTCAAGCATTTTCCAGATGTCCTGCACGTACGCTGAGACAAACGTCGTGGATTACATCAGAGTTCTTGAGCTTGAAACCCAAAGTGCGGTTGGAGGGTGGGGTGCTTCCTCCTTCAGCAGTGAGCCTTTTCAGCCTTGTTGATTTGAGATGGACGGTACAGCCGAGGTCTCAGATTTTGGGCTGAACATTTCCTTTTTTTTACCAGAAGTCATGATCACATTACCAGAAGGACCTGCTTAAGGTGTCAGTGTGGCACAGACTCGTAGATTGGTGACGTGCTGGGCATAATTGAATCGGACCGACCGGCGCTGTGACCCAGAACCACACAAACCTTCCCGCATCCAGTTGACAATCCGACCAGTGAGTGACATCTCCCGGACGCGTTATAGCATCATCCCTCTCGATACATCCTGAGGGCCGGCAGCTCCGGAAGTGTGGTGTGATAAGAGTCTGTAATCCATCACTCAACGTTGCCAGAAGATGGCTCTGGCTGAGGAGCTTAACGCACCTCAGCCATCCGAAGCGGCTCTTCGAACCAGTGAACCTTCTGCTATTACTATCGAGAATCCTAGTTCATTCCCTGATATTATGGATGCTTCTGCCTCGACGTAAGGGGAATCCTTGCGTGAAAAAAAGGGTCTTTTAAGTCCAGCTCAAGAGTCGCGCGAGTGCAGGCACGCACGCATTCCTTTAAGAACATTATTACCTTTAAAGCCATCGCTCGACCTGCGTTTGCCAGGCAACCCAGTCTGGCTCGCTTTAACACACACACGCCTTTGCCTGACGGCGAAAGGCACCTTGCTGATCCCTGTTTGGGGATGCTGCTGCTGCCACCACCACCACCACCACCTCCGCCAGCTGTAGTGTTGCACCTACAACGAGTTAGAGTTCCCAAAGTGTCCCAATTGCCAGGGTTCCCGACATGTGTGCTGGTGTTTTCCTGTCGTAGTTTTAAGAATAGCGTATGAGAAGGCAGAAGCCGCATCTGTATATTCACAGCTGAATCCTAAGTATAAGAGATGCAAGCGACGTTAACGAGTCTACCATAACTACAGTTCTGAAAAGATGCTTGTAGGATACAAGTTCGCGCCCCTACTTTGTATCGTGTGTTTGGCAGCGTCATTACGGCAGCACAGGAGGGAGGAGTCACGTACAGCTACAACAGTAACACTGCATTGTGTATGTGCATTGAGTGCTTGGCAGTATTGTTACGGCAACACAGGAAGAGTCACCTACCATCTGCAACAGTATATTGCCTCGTGTATCTTCCCGTTTAATTAAGACAGCAAGGGAATGAAGTACTGACTGTAATATGTATATGACATCATGCACCTGGCAGCGCTGTTATGATAATACTGGAAAAGGTCACGTACAGCTACAGTAGTCTATGACCTTGACCAACGAGCTATTGACCTCATAATCACCAGAGACTCTCCTGATAGTACGAGTCTTGAATTAATTGACTCTTAACAACGGTTGAAGAATCGTAAGAGTAGATATCGCTCGGTCTATCAGCGATCTGTTGACGCTGGCATATAAGCAGCCTCCCGCCCAGTTAGACACCTCGATTACCTTGCAGGGGAGGGGTAGGGGTCTAATTACCCTGCAGGTGGTAGTTAATTAACCACACCAGGCGGGATTCATAATGGCCTAAGCCGTCTACTGTAGGTGCAGCCAACTACGCTACAAGTAAGGGTAATTGGATGATTACGTCTCTTAGTCATAGTTTATGCTGTGGGGTTCATTGTGGGGAAGGGGGTGGTGCAAGTAGGTGAGAGGGGTGTCAGTGGGTGGTGTAACTAGGCGAGGGGAAGGTCACCTGGGATGCAGGAAGGGTAAGGGGAGCAGTGGGTGGTGTAGTAGAAGCTTTGAGCTGAGGGAGGAGAGGTTTTGAGCTGAGAGAGGAGAGGTTTTGAGCTGATAGAGGAGAGGTATTGAGCTGAGGGAGGAGAGGTATTGAGCTGAGAGAGGATAGGTATTGAGCTGAGAGAGGAGAGGTTTTGAGCTGAGAGAGGAGAGGTTTTGAGCTGAGAGAGGAGAGGTTGTGGGCTGAGAGAGGCTGTGTGTAAACAAGAGGAAGGAGTCAAGAGGAGATGATGAAGATGATGTTGATAAATGGGAAAATGAAAAACGAACCAAAAAAAAAAAAGGGAAACTCGAGATATATTCTCTTAGGGTCGCTCCTTTACATCCACGGAGTGAGAGGACTGAGTGAGAGTTGTTCGCCTCGTTAGCTAGATAAGTAAGAGGCTCTGGGAGTGACCGAACGCCCAGGATGTGGAGTGAGAGTAACGACAGCGGAGGAGAGAGTGAGTGTGAGTGAGTGAGAGCGAATCTGGCAATAAAGGGAGAGTGATGACCTTGTGTGTAGACGTGAGGTGGGAGCGGAGGGAGAGGCATGAGACAGTGAGGGTGGGCTGGACGTGCTTAAGGGAAGAGGTGCAGGAAACCCTCCCTCTCGCTCGAGCAGGGAGGTGGAGGGAGATTACTAGATGGGCTGGGCTGGGATGGGACGCCCAGGAACTAACACCGACAAATTGAAACTTGTGGACGTTGGAGAGAGAGAGAGAGAGAGAGAGAGAGAGAGAGAGAGAGAGAGAGAGAGAGAGAGAGAGAGAGCGTAGGAGAGGGTGCCACTCACCGTGGGGGGAGAGGGGCAGCAGCCACCGAAGTCAGCGCTGCGTAAAAAGGCCTTTCTGCCCCTCCCATCACCGTCTTGTTAAATCCACCCAAGACAACGTGGCAGAATGTATCCTCCCGTGGACACCTCGAGCCTAGAATGTGCAGGGAAGGTGGAGGGTGTATGTTGCGAAGACGCTTGTGTGTGCATAAGATGTGTCTAGAAGGCGCATGCGTGCGTACGATGTGTCTCGGATATGCAGACGATGTGTCTTGGTTGTGAATACGATGTGTCTGGAAGGCGCATGCGTGCATACGATGTGTCTGGGATGTGTAAACGATGTGTGTCTGTAAAGTACCATTGTGCCTACAATGTGTCTGGGATGAGCTGTTGCGCCTCGAACGCGTCTGGGATGAACAGACTTCCCTACATGTCCGTGTCTCACCGCCACATCAACACTGTTACGGACAAGGATTGAAACCTCTCGCCCGCCTCTCCTGTTGTGTGCCTCCTCACCTGCCAATCAGAAAAGTTATTCGATTTATCACTGTCTGTCTTCCTCCCTCCCTTCCCTCACCTCCCTCAGTCCCTGTACGGTAGAGTACAAGGACAGTGACTTTACTTCCGGGTGTCTCTTTATATGTATGAATGTGTACCACCGTGTGTGTGTGTGTGTGTGTGTGTGTGTGTGTGTGTGTGTGTGTCTTTGTGACATAGCACAATTGTAATGTATTTCCTTTACCTTTTTAGAATTTATGTGTCGGGCTTAAACATTTTTTTTTATTTCCTGACGTTTATTTTTTTTTTTTCTGTTATGCTTATTACATGGGAATTCGAAGCACAACAGCAGAATTATTCCATGAGGCTCACAGTAACAAGAGTAAAATTAACATAATTCGATTCAGTCTGACAATATTAGTATATTGTACGTATTATGTTAAATACGGTTTATGCATTATGTTAAATATGGATTATGCATTATGTTAGATATGGATTATGCATTATGTTGAATTATATTTTCATTACCAGACACCGTTGATAATCCATTCTGTACCCTACGTGCATATCGGGACTTTAAATGTATTTCGTATCTTTAGAATCATTTTGTAATGACCTGCTAGTGACCCTTTCGATCATCTGTTGGATATTAATATCGTCTTCTGCGTCTAGATTATCAGCTGACGTCACGGGTAAATTATCAGAGAGTGTGTGTGATTGGTTGGTTATTTGGGCTTTAAGCCAATCACTTTCCAGGGGGTGATTAAGGCCGTCAGTTTCACGTTGTCTCAATTTGATATTGTCTAGACTCATGCCAATCACCATTATTTCAATAACAACAGAACGAGTGATTAAAAAAAAAAAGAAGAATTATGGAAAACATGATTATTTTCGTGTTTTTCATAACAAAAACACGAGCCTGTGTGTAACTGAGGAACCCACATCACCTGAGGTATTCTTGCCTCTGGTCACTATGATAGATTTCTCGTTTTCTTTCTGTAATAGTACCTTCTGGAGTCGTCACCAGAGCTCCTCGTTTGTTATTACTGCGTTTAGAAACCATTCCGTGAGTTCGTTTTACAAGTGTTTACAAAAGTCGTCGCCTGGGGTTCACTCGTTGCATTGTCGTCCTATGTTTAAAAAATCCATCCGATGCCATTCATTTTTTTCTTATAGTATGTTCAAGAGTTGTTACTTGAGCTACACGTCCTTGTTCCTGTGTTTAAAATTCATACCAAGTAATATTTTTTTTTTTCTTTTATGGAGTACATTCAAGAGTTGTTAGCGGAGTTGCTCCTGTGTTTAAAATCGATCCATTGCATTCTTTTTATAGTATCTTGAAGGGACTGTTACCGGGGGGGGCCTCACTCCTCGTTCATCCTATATTCAGAAATTCCTCCGTGCCCCAGCACTGCTCGCCCTGACCTTCTCCCGGAGCCTTCTAAGACTCATGAATTATTCTGTGTGGAGGAAATGCCAGCCAGGCTTGACCCTCTGCCTCCGCCTCAAGGTCCTCCTCCACCCGAGTGTTGTCCTTCACCAGACGTCCCTCTCTACTGAAGGGTCAGGCGGACAAGAGAGTATAGGAACGCACTCACCATCACAGAGCATAGCAACACACTCACCCATGCACACCATAGCAACACACTCACGCTTACTAAGCGGTGTGTGTTTGCAAGGAGAGAGAGAGAGAGAGAGAGAGAGAGAGAGAGAGAGAGAGAGAGAGAGAGAGTGTTATAAAAAGAAGCCTCTGGCTACTACACAACAGGATTATAATTCATTCATTCATAATTACCTTCGTTAAGTAGTGTGATTCATTTCGACGGTGACCGCATGTCTTCATACAATTCAGTTCTGATGTTGTTTTTTTTTTCTTATTCATTCATAAATCCAAGTCGAGACCGAAGCAAGAGGATTGGTAGCAGCACGTCGCCCCATGTATACCACATCGCTCCAATTCGTTCTATCCCATGCACCCTTCTCATACTCCGAGATGTTCAGGCCTCGATAACTCGGAACGTATTTCACCCCAACCTTCCATTTCTTCTCAGCTTCCTCGCTTTTCCCTCACTCCCTCCACTTCTGACGCATGTATCCTCTTGACTTTAAAGTACGTCTCTATTCGCTCATCCTCTCCACATAAGCAGATCATTTCAGTAAACCTTTCTCAGTCGTACTTGGCTTACTCCTACACCTCTCTATTTTACCGTCGTTCCTTGCTTGATATACCTTCCTGAAACACGTATGGCTCTAAAGCGTTTCATCTCTAACACATCCATCCTCCGCCGATCTTTTTCTACATAGGTCCCTCGCCTCGCATCCATACAACACCGTCGGGGCTACTATACCATCACACATACCCATCTTATCCGTCACACACGTTGACTTCTCTTTCCACACGTTCCTCATCGCTCCTGTAGTCCCATCCGTGGCCATGTCGAACCACTCCCAGGTACGTAAAACACTGCTACGTCCTCCTGGTTTGTCTCCAGTTAGACTTCCCAGTTTCGACCAACTTGCGTGCATGGGTTGGAATGAATTGGAGCGATATGGTGTACGTTCAAGTCAGTGGACCGAACCGGAGGGTATTAATTTGTCTGGGGAAGCTCAGCAATGGTCTGTGGGGCTTAACTCTTAATAGGAGGCTCTGTATTCAGAGCATTTAGACATGATAGCTAGGGAGAGACTTTGATCAAAATGGGGCCAGTTTTGGTCTATTCTTGGTGCTGCCTCGCACTTTCCTTTATTACTTTTTTCTACATATATCCTCCTCCTCCTCCTCATTCTTCTTCTTCCTCTTCTTCTTCTTCTTCTTCCTCTTCTTCTTCTTCTTCTTCTTCTTCTTCTTCTTCTTCTTCCTCTTCTTCTTCTTCTTCTTCTTCTTCTTCTTCTTCTTCTTCTTCTTCTCCTCTTTCTCCTCTTCTGCGACGAGACTCAACAGGACCCTCTCTCATTGTTACCACTCTCGAAATTACCCCACAGTCAAGCCTCGTCCCCCACCATCAGCCGAGCAACAGCTTCCCTCCCCCCAACCCCCTCTAGACCCTCGCGTCGTCACCACACCCACCACAATCACCACCACCGCTACCACCAGCCACCACCATCTACCACCATCGGCATCAACCACCACCATCATTACCAGCTACGCTCACTGCGTATACGCCGAAACGACTCTCTGGTTAAACCACATTTAGAATACGCTGTTCACTTCTGGTCACCAGACTTGATCAAAGAGATCGAGAAAAATTAGAACAGATTCGGAGAAGAGCAACAAAATTCACTCCATCATTACAAAAAAAAAAAGAGTCGTCCTGTTTCAAGAGGGATAAGAAATTTTTACAGTCACTTGTTTCAACTTGAAAAATTTTATTTTTGCCGTTCCAGATCTGAGGAAGCTCCTCCTCCTCCTCCTCCTCCCTACGAGGAAAGCCCTCTTCATCCTTTCATACTTTCCTATAAAACATCCATGGCGGTATATTTCCACCGTACAGCCAGCATGGTGGTCCTTCTCAGCCATTTATTTCTTCTTTAATCCTACCGGCTATTGAACCGGAGGGAGAGTGGGTGGGGTTGGGAATGTGCTCTCTCTCTCTCTCTCTCTCTCTCTCTCTCTCTCTCTCTCTCTCTCTCTCTCTCTCTCTCTCTCTCTCTTACCTGAGGAACACCATCTTCTACCTGCCCTCCACCCCGCCCCCCCCCACTCCGTCTCCCTATCCTTGCGATGATCAATACGGGGGGAGGGGAAGGGGGGGGGTGTTTGGCCCATTAAACCCGACGGTCATATTGATCTTTGGGAGATCTGGCCACAAGGTCGATACTCGCCTGCTGATCCCGGGATTAAAGTGGGGCGAAAATGCGATTGGTTGGGACACAGAGGTTCTTAAGAGGACGCCTGAGAGGGAGATGGTGGGTGTGGGGGTGTCGAACCCGCGGCCTCTGTAAAAAGGATTGCCACAGGGAAGGTGTAATTGGCACTGTCTCTTGTGACAGTGAGGGCGGGCGGGGCGTAGACTCTCTCTCTCTCTCTCTCTCTCTCTCTCTCTCTCTCTCTCTCTCTCTCTCTCTCTCTCTCTCTCTCTCTCTCTCTATCTATCTATCTATCTATCTATCTATCTATCTATCAATCTGTCTGTCTCTGTCTATCTATCTGTTTATCCATCTCACCATCATTATGAAGAGATAGAATTTTCTCTCTTGTCTCGAAACGACGGGGAACCACGCAAACACGACACCCTCGGGCGAACGAGACGACGACGACCCCCCACACACCCCCCACACACACAGACCATCATCAGACGCCCCACAGGACACG
Source organism: Panulirus ornatus (assembly GCF_036320965.1). Lineage (NCBI taxonomy): Eukaryota > Metazoa > Arthropoda > Malacostraca > Decapoda > Palinuridae > Panulirus > Panulirus ornatus. The sequence goes on from NC_092265.1 coordinate 4,427,789, forward strand.
ACCAGCCTCAAGCCGTGGAGGCAGCGGCAACGACGGCGAGAAGCGCGACAGTGTTCGTGGAAGACGACCATTCGACCTCAAGGGAACGCGAAGGCTGAACGACACACACGGCGAATGAAAACGGCGCAAGCCCTGAGGATAACAGCTGACGCGTCTCAGGATAACAGCTGACGCGTCTCAGGATAACAGCTGATTTGTATGTTGTCGAGAATAAGATAACAGCTGACTGACTTACCTGAGGAGGAGGGTAAGATCACAGCTGACTGACTCGCTTTGGGGTAAGATAACAGTTGATTGACCTCCCTTAGGGGCAAGATAACAGCTGATAAACGCGCATGAGGATAACAGCTGATTGGCAGCTTCTTCCCGAAAGCCGATGACTATGATACCATATGAAAGAGGATTCGAACCGGGGAAGGGAGAAAGAATGGGAATATGAACAGATAGACAGACGGACAGACAGAATGATACATAGACAGTTAGACAGACTGACGGATAGGCTGACAGACAGACAGAAACACAAACAGTTAGACAGACTGACTGAGACACAGACAGACTGACCGACAGACACAGAGATAGGCAGATAGATAAAACAAGCTAACATAGATAGATAGATAGATAGAGAGAGAGAGAGAGAGAGAGAGAGAGAGAGAGAGAGAGAGAGAGAGAGAGAGAGGAGAGAGAGAATTGGCCAGGCAGGTGATACATTATGTAGGCTGGCGGCTCCAGCCTCCCCAACAATTGCGTGTATATTTCAAAATCCGGTCAAGTTACGTAGAGCCTGGACCATCTGTAGGGTGGAGTGGGGGGGCACGATCATCATCATCATCATCATCAACAATATTCATCATCATCATTATCGTCATCATCATTATCATACTCAACAAAGGTAGTAATAGTAGTAGTAGTAGTAGTAGTGATAGTAGTAGTGGTAGTAGTAGTAGTGATAGTAGTAGTGGTAGTAGTAGTAGTGATAGTAGTAGTGGTAGTAGTAGTAGTGGTAGTAGTAGTAGTAGTAGTAGTAGAAGTAGTAGTGGTGGTAGTAGTAGTAGTGATAGGAGTAGTGGTAGTACTAGTAGTGGTGGTAGTAGTAGTAGTGGAAGTAGCAGTAGTGGTAGTAGTGGAGGTAGCAGTAGTAAGAACAGCAGCAGCAGCAGTTATAAGAACAGTAGCAACAGTAGCAACAATAGCAGCAGCAGTAGCAGCAGCAGCAGTAGCAGCAGCAGTAGCAGCAGCAGCAGTAGCAGCAGCAGTAGCAGCAGTAGCAGTAGCAGCAGCAGCCGTAGCAGCAGCAGTAGTATGCTCAGGTCAAGTCAGCTGCGTGTTGCAGTCACCCGCTGGTTTTGGATGACTCGTTCCTCTTCGTGTTGGTCACCTTTAATGCCCACCGCTCCTATCCACCTCCCAAGTCATCCGCCTCCCTTTTGGCCTTTTACCCTTTGTTTGCAGACCTTCGTCAGGTGGTTCTCATCCCTTCGTCAAAGTAGATTTTTCTCGCTTTCCCCCATTGTGTGAAGTAGTCCTTCATCTCTGTCATCGGGTTCTTCTTATCCTTCGGCGGGAGAGAGAGAGAAGTCCCCTACAACAAGTGTTTCTCCACTTAGTGAAGGATCTTCCAACCCCTTCGTCATATATTGCTTCGCTCTTCTTCAGGTATACCGCGCCTTCTTTACGTAGCTTTCCCTTTTTCGTCAAGGAGTTCCATCCTCCTTCGCCCGTGGTTGAACCCCTTTACCAGAGAGCGTCCCTCCTGCCATGCAGTGAACCCCCCTACATACAGACGGGTTCATCCCTTCGTCAGAGAGTTCTTGTCATCACGAAGTCCTCTTCTTCATCAGATGGTTCTCTGCCTGTTCATGAGGTAATTCTCTTCTCCTCCTCCTCCATCTTGAGGTGCTCCAGTCTCTCCTTCTTCTCCTCCTCCTCCTTCTTCTTCTCCTCCTCCTCCTCCTCCATCATGAGGTGCTCTAGTCTTCGTCAGGTGACTCTCCTTGCTCCTAAGAATTCCATGACCATGAACTGGTCCTGTGTAGATGTGAGGGAAGAAAGTTTTCCTCCTCAGGGATGAGACGTCTAATTCTGTCTATGTATTCCTGGCAGACCTTCCACCCTAGCCGCCTCACTTGGCTCCTCAGCAAACTCCTAATCCTCACCAACACCTGATTATTCCTCTTCTTTATTCGCTACAGTGTTTCTCAACGTCCTTTTCTTAATGTTGCGAAGGCTGATTCGTGTCTCCTTGTGTCAGTATTTATCGTTTATCTATCGCAGAGAGTTGCATATGCACGACCACAGCGTCAGTAACACGCGCACTCTCTCTCTCACACACACACACACACACACACACACACACACACACACACACACACACACACACACACACAACCCCACTCAAAGATATTTTAACTCCTGCTGTTGTGCTTGGCAGTGTCATTACTGGGTGAACCCACTCGTGGCAGATTATACGCTACAGCGGCACACAGAGAGCATCACGCACACCCTCCACAAAAGAAGACACTCCCCCCCAACCCCACCTCCGCTGCAGCGCTACACACTCCCCCAGCAGCTACGTCAAGCCTTATCTCGATGTAAGGAGGTTCCTTGGAACAAAGTGGGCTCCTTGCTCGGCGCTCCCTCAGCCTCCCACCGCAGACTCGACCTCCTGCGCTCAGTTATGCACTAATACTATTATTTCTCATTCGGTTTTTCCCCTCCTTCCACTCTGGACACCAGCCTTCACGTCTCTCCTTTATGATAGACAGACTTTCTTCCGTTTTCCTTTGCAATGATATATTCTTTACCCCCTAGCGACCTAAGCTAGGCTTAGTCAATTTTGAAATTACTTTCCTCTCATTGTATCTTTTATCTTTCCTTATCTGCAGTCTCCGTACTTTCACTATCTTCACTTACTCCAGCATCATCAACATTGTACACATTTTCGTCGTTTTGCCAAGAGGAGCGAGACACCATTTGCTTCTACCCATGGTTGCGTCGGATACAGCGCGTTGTGCACCGCATTACAGTTAACGCTCTTGTATTTCACAGTCCATTCCCTTCCCCGACACAAAGAATCATGGCTTTGCCCTCGTTCCAATTTGTGTATGTGCCTCGCCATTGGCAGTTAAATGCCCTTTGTGTCTGACACAGTTCACTGTGGAAGCCCATTGCAATTTCAGAGAACGAGGTTTCTACTTGTCCTACCTCCCTCTTGTTCTGCACAGACATTATTCCCTTTCCCTTCGTTGCCGTGGGGTCTGTCACAGTGTAGAGGCTGGTGGTGATGGTCCGCGTCCTATACATCTGTCACTATGGAGGCTAGTGATGATGGTCCGCGTCCAAGGGATCTGTCACTATGTGGAGACTGGTGATGGTCCGCGTCCCAGGGATCTGTCAACACGCATGGCTGGTGATGGTCCGCGTCCAAGGAGACCCCTTATGTCACTGGTAAAGGGAAAGGTTTTGAAAGGCGAAAGGAATGCCTTCGAAATATTCGGCTATAGTCCCGCTCAAAGATCTGCGTTCTTCGCCTGACCATTTCATTTCCCTACCATTTCCATCTAGGACTGTTTACAATACATAACGTCAAAGTTACACTATTATGGTAAATACGTGGTTCAGTGTTAAGTTCAAAATACTTGGGATATATCCCTCTGAACCCGCAATATTATCAGATTCATAAATTGTTCAATGTTGACTTCAAAATACGTGGAATATCTCCTTCTTAGCCCAGAATGTTATCAGAATCTTAAAGATCTACTAGATATGCCGGCATAGGAAAGTGATATTCTAACCCAGTCTTTAAACCAGATCATCACAGGTAATAAGCGAGTGTAAAATGCCTTAATTAGATTAACTCTTATTATTTCCATCTTTCGTTTTCGACGTTCAAGTACAATTAGTGACAGTAGGGCTCTGGGCGAGGGGGTTATTATCTCTGTGATTCGCTTTCTTATATAAGGTCAGGATGGAAATGAGGGTAAAAGACATTGCTTTAGCGAGTCTTTTATTCTTTATCTTATCTAATTATTGGTTCTGATTCTCCGAGTTATTAAGTTTACCTTCCCCTCTCTCTCTTTAAGTCACGCCATTTCTCCTGACCCTCTCGCTTTGATTTATCTCCACCCTCCACTGGACACCCTTTTCTTAATCACATCATTTTGCCTTTTCTCTTTCCTCCTCCTCCTCCGTCCGAATGTTCCAGCCCCCGTAATCCCTTTAGATCCCAGTAATTATTATCTTTCTTCTTGTCTCCTCCTTCTGCAACCACAGGTCCTCCAAGACAACGACGTCTCTCTCTCTCTCTCTCTCTCTCTCTCTCTCTCTCTCTCTCTCTCTCTCTCTCTCTCTCTCTCTCTCTCTCACACACACACACACACACACACACACACACCGTACACACCCGCTCGATACCTCCTCCTCCTCCTCCTCCTCCTCCTCCTCCTCCTCCTCCTCCTCCAGGTTTCCCTCCAGCACCAGCCTTCCTCACGACCTTTGCTGCTGCTGCTTTTCGTCGTGACCAACACCGTGAACACCTGACCTGCTAGCCATCAGATATCCACCACACCGACGTGAATTCTCCTGACCTGACACACACACACACACACACACACACACACACACACACGTGTATACATGATACATACATACATACAGGGCTGAAATATGAGGCTACGCGAGTGTAAACCTCCCTCCCCGTAACATATTCCCTGCGTGTCGTAGAAGGCGACTAAGAGGATGGGGGAGCGGGTGGCTGGAAATCCTCCCTCCCTGTATTACTTTCCAAAAGAAAGAACAGAACAAGGAGCTAAGTAAGGCGTTTTCCCTCTCTCAGTCTCTGTCATCTGCTCTTGGCGATACCTCTCTCACTCGGGAAATGGCGAGTATTTGTAAGAAAGAAAAAAAATACATAACTATAATCAGATAACAATAATCCTGTATGATTATTTAAAGACATTACCATGGACTAATGATTAAGTGAAGTCCATAAACAAAATTATTATTCTCTGAAACACCGGTATTGTAAATGCTAGGGTTCGCTTTTTATAAGAGTATTTATCTTTATTTTACGTGATAAATGAGAGATGTACGGCACATTCAAAGCAACAAAGCCAACAGTTATTACGAAATGGTTATAAAGATCGTACTCGTATGACAATGACATTAATTGCCTCGCTGATTAATTGGCAGACGTTACTAGGACCGAGTCTCACACATGTATATACAGATATATACAGGGCATCATGGAGGCTCTGTGCTACATTATAAGGACAATTCTGGGGAAATTTGGGATCCAGAGTTCACACATGTATAGTGTGTCTCGTCGGGTCTACAGCTCGAGAGAGTCAGAAATATGTGAACACATGTAGATGTTTGTGTGAAGTTCGTATGCATGGTTCAAACAGAACGCGAAAGATATAATATATATATATATATATATATATATATATATATATATATATATATATATATATATATATATATATATATATACTAAGGACATATTATTCGAGATATATGCAAGACAGCTTTATGAGCAGTGTCATTGTTTAGCCCTTCATATTAATTACTAAAGAGGATTTGACATTACTGGACCTCTGACATTCAAGATAAGCTGAAGTTCTTTGTTACGTCCACTTGGAGTATCATTTGCCAACTGGGCTTGATAAAAGCCTCCACAAGAGGAACAAAAGGGGAGGAGGACTGTATTGATGATTAAACGTTGTTTTTGCACTGCCCTGCGACCCGCGGTGAAAGGCCATGACGAGAATGATTGGAAAACAAAACTTAATTAGAAAGACAATTAAAGTGTATTTGAAAACATATATTAACGAGGATTTTTTTTTTTTCATTTCTTTTTTACCTCTAACATATGATGAAAGGCAAATGTAAAGGGGAAAATTGGAGAGGAGCGCTTTTTATCCCAGTGAAACATAAGCCAGATATGTTTTACAGGTTTAAGAATCATTTTTCAAATGTAAGGATAAACCAAAGGAATAGAATTTACAATTGACATACCCAGGCTGTTTCCGCTCAACGCACAGCCTCTCGCTAGATCTCTATCTAAGAATCACTCGTGTCCTTCTGTTTCACTATATGAAGGAAAACATAAAACACGCTACAACTCACCTCAGTAACGACATAAACGCCACAATTCACCCCAGTAACGACATAAACGCCACAATTCACCCCAGTAACGACATAAACGCCACAATTCACCCCAGTAACGACATAAACGCCACAATTCACCCCAGTAACGACATAAACGCCACAATTCACCCCAGTAACGACATAAACGCCACAATTCACCTCAGTAACAACATAAGCCCGTCCTCCACACGCGCCACATAACATCACAAAGGCATTTTCCCTCCAAAAAAGGAGCTGGATGTAGTTGGTATAGATGAAGTGATTATTTCTATTGTGAGTCAGCCGTTTCATCTATACATGTGGCTCCATTTCTTGCGTCTATAGGGGTAGGGTTATTGCTTCCTCCTCCTCCTCCTCCTCCTCCTCCTCCATCCGTTGTATGAGCCAGCAGCGGAGTGGCAGCTCTTTGAGTAGGCTCGCGTCTCAATGAATACATACTCCTGGCATTACCTCTCGTCAACCATCCTTCTGTTTTTTTTTTTTTCTACGTCTCGTTGTTGCTACTCTCTCTCTCTCTCTCTCTCTCTCTCTCTCTCTCTCTCTCTCTCTCTCTCTCTCTCTCTCTCTCTCTCTCTCGCTCTCTCTCTTCCTAGCTAGCAAGTGGGTCATTCTCTCCCCGACTAGCAACGAACCGCACTCTCCCCCAAACCTGCAAAGGTCCCTCTTTCCCCAACCTGTGAGGGGGGCGGGCGGGGAGACACACTATCATACTCACTCTTTTTCTTCAGAACATTATTTTTTTCCCCCCCAACCTCCGATCTACACGGCATTTTTCGTGACCCGTATCTTCATAAGCGTTTAATGGTAATGTGAGCCGTGGGAGTGTTAGTCGGATGGTTACGTGAAATTCGTCGTTCTTTTTCAAAATGAAGATGAATACATATATATCTCAATACATATGTATGTATACACACACACACACACACACACACACACACACACACACACACACACACACACATACACACACATAATCCAAAAGGGTTAAGAAGGTGATCCCAGACTGAAGCTGAGAGAGAGAGAGAGAGAGAGAGAGAGAGAGAGAGAGAGAGAGAGAGAGAGAGAGAGAGAGAGAGGATTGCTGGTTAGGGAGTGAGCGAGACTTGCTAGTTGAGTGAGATAATGACATTTGCTGCTTGGGAAGAGAGGTGCTGCTGCGCTCGCTCGTTGGGGAGATGAGCTTCTGCACTCGCTGGTTAGGGAAGGATGCTGCTGCACTCGCTAGTTAGGGAGAGGAGCTGCTGCACTCGCTAGTTGGGGAAGGGAGCTGCTGCACTCGCTAGATGGGGAGAGAAGAGCTGCTGCACTCGCTAGTTGGGGAGAGAGAAAGCCACACACGCAAGTTGCGGATGAAAAGGCCAATTAAACTGGATGTTTTTTTCTTTTTGAAGTGACGAACTGATTCCCTGCCATCTCTCTCTCTCTCTCTCTCTCTCTCTCTCTCTCTCTCTCTCTCTCTCTCTCTCTCTCTCTCTCTCTCTCTCTCTCTCTCTTCCATTCAGCCAATGCTGAGCTTTGGCAATGAATAGATGATCAGCTTGAGCTGGTAACGGGACAAAGAAGCTTGGATCAAAGTGAGATTTGAGAGATATATATGGCAGCGTATGCCAGAGTGAAGAGCAATATTCAGGACGAGCCTGAGTGAGCTTCAGTGATGCTGGTGTGGAGGAATATTCAGGTTTGGCCAGAGTGAACTGCGGTGGTACATGAGTGAAGAGGAATATCCATTTTAGGCCAGAGTGAACTTGGCTAATACTAGTGTGAAGAGGAATATTGTGGTTAGGCCCGAGTGAACTTCATGAATACTAGTGTGGAGAGGAATATTGTGGGTAGGCCAGAGTGAACTTCATGTGGAGAGGAATATATTCACGTTAGGTTAGTGAGCTTCAGCCATATTACAGGAGTGAAGAGAAATATTCACGAACAGATGGACGAAATGTAAATTATGGAAGTCAAAACTTCACAAATTTCTCTCCTTCCCTCTCGCCCTCCCTCATCAAAGAGAGATAAAAAACAAACTTTTTTTTTGGGAAGAGAAGGAATATATCACGAATGAAAGTCATCTGGAACTGAAGGAAAGACGTGAAGGAAAAAAATCCTATAACTTCAGTACGTTTAATTAATTGAAAAAAATAATGACGGGCCTGAAAAGACATCTCGAACAGAGACAAAACGCCCATAAACATATTGAAATATATAACCCCCCCCCCCCCCCACCACCACTGTCTCACAGCAGCAATACGATTAAATTAAAAGAAAAAAAATGCTCTTAAGTGTTTAAAAGTACCAAGACTGCTACCTCATGGGAATATATATATATATATATATATATATATATATATATCATAATGATTTTAACTGCAGAGTAGTGCAGTGAGAGGTGGCATGTCAGACGGTCTGAGGAGTGAGTGTATTTCGTTGTGGTGTTTTCGTAGGCTGAAGGTGTTCTTTTTTTTTAGGGTGGGGAGGGGGTGGTTGAAACTGTTACGTGTATGTGTGTAAAAATTCCCTTCTCTGTAGGCACAAGGATTTCCGAAGCCATGGAGTAAATCTATACACACACCGGGCGATCGCTATGTGCCGTCTGTGTATTTATTTTATTTACTCAAAGCGGTTGTTTCACTTTTATATTTATATGTATATATTTTTTCTTTTTAAAGTCTTCAAAAACTAGAAACAATAGACGAATCATTGACTTTCAAACTTTCATACACGTACAGGAAAATATAAATCCCATATTTCCTTAGACAAAGAGAGAGAAAAATATATACATATATCTACTCCTATATATATGTATATGTATATATGTCTACTCCTATAGCCCTATAGGGTGTAGCTGTGCTACTCACCGAAGCCATGGCAGCAGGAGTGTTGGTGCCCAGGTCTGGCTAGGAGCTGAGGAGGAGGAGGAGGAGGAGGAGGAAGCAGTCATCCAGGCAGGCAGGCAGAGGTATAGTACAAGTCCGTGGTGCGGGCCCGCGGGAGTACGTCAGTGCACCTCCGTCCACTGCCACACTCACACTGCGGCCCGCCTCCTGCCGCCCAGGCATCACACACACACACACACACACACACACACACGTCCGTCCCGCGCGTCCAGGGCTTCCACCACACCTGACTGCTAACCCATCCCCTCCTACCCCTCCCATTATTACCCTTTTCCATCGGGTTTACTGTAGGGTTTTTGGGGCGCTCATTAGTTACGGGGGGTTATTTGTCGATGTGTGGGTGTCGAGTGTGGCGTAAGGTGGTTCAAGATGTGGTGATCCGCGACTGGGGAAGGAAAGGTTGGAGGTAGGGAGTAAATATGGCGGAGATGAGGCCAACAGGTCGGCGTGAGGAAGAGCGTCTGCCTCGGGACCACCTGTGGAGTCTACCTGCAGGGGAGGGTCGTGGTGAGGGCTTCCCCCTACCCGCACCTTCTCTCTCTCTCTCTCTCTCTCTCTCTCTCTCTCTCTCTCTCTCTCTGCTGTGTCTGCATGTCTGTCGTGTGTGTGTGTGTGTGTGTGTGTGTGTGTGTGTGTGTGTGTGTGTGTGTGTGTGTGATTCCATATACGGAATCTTTCCTGTCTTGTCTGTCTTATGACTTCAGCAGCTGAGGACAGACGACAGATTCCCTTCTAACGAGGTACTTCTGGTCGTCTCGCTGACCTAAACTGACCTGACCTGACCTGCCGAGGTCTGTGCTCCTTCCCGCCACCCTCCAACTTCAGGTCATCAGTATTTCAGCGCTTCGTGTTGGGTCTGGGTCTGGGGAGGAGAGGAGTCTCGTCGGAGGGAGAGTCACGGACGACGGACTTCTTCTTCTCCACTTGGCGAGTGGAAGGAATGACCTGGCGTCTTACCCACCATCAGTGCTCCTGAGGGAGGAAGGAGGAAATACATAGTAGGGACTACGAGAGGTGAGATGGGTGTCGACACCTCCTCTGACAGGGAGGGAGGGCGTCCTAAACGTTCACTGTGTTTGAGGCCACGGAGAGGGAGACCACACAAGTTAATATTTACTGCCTTGGGGAGAAGAGGAAGCCTTACACACCCCAGGGAAGGGGATCCCGTACACCCTAGAATATTCTCTTCGCCGGGAGGACGACGACCCTTCGTCAGATTCTTACAGTTCATCCACAACGGAAGCAGATGTGCTGCATGTGTCGTCAACCGCGTGACTATGTTGTGCTCCGTACGCAAGACACAGCTGACCTCCTCGTGTCTGACGGGAGGTAAGACGGTAAAATGATCTGTCAATAAGTCCCGCCGCTGGAAAGCCACGGGATTTGGTAATGGTAGAGATCACTCGTGTTGGAGTTGAAGTGAGAGGATCAAGACGGAAGGGAAGAGGATCTTAATGCTGGTGGAGGGCGATAGAGCAACTTAGGATCATTGTGAATTTTTGTAGGATCACCGGCCACGTATGTAGCGCAAGAAGAATAAGGGCGAAAGAGAACGTTGAATGACAGACACGGGAGGTGGGAACTAGCAGCTGCAACTCTTAAGAAGTTATATGGCTACATCATACCTCAAGGCAAGCTTATGAAGACGGGAAACGCATTCTTACGTGGCGATTAACATGACTTTTTGCGGAACTTAAGCAGGTAAAAGTGACTGACAAAAAAAAAGATAGGAAAACCTAATTGAATTAGAGACATTCTTAGTAAATCCAAGGGATGTGTGTTTGATTTAAGAGATCTTGAGTTATTACTGCGAGAAGAATGGCTTTGGGAAGACATACGAGAGCACTAACTCTAGGGGGTAAAGGGATTACAGATCCTTACACTCGTATGTTGGACTCAAGAGGAGAAATGGTTCTAAAGTGGTCTGTTGAGAGACAAGAATAACGAGAGGAAGGCCACAATTCATGGTTCCTTTCAGAGAAATGTCCTGACATAGAAAAGAGAAGTAGGTGGTGTAAGAGGAGAGTCCCGTCAACTCCTGTGACACTTCAGAACATGGTGAAAGCAGATGAGTGTCACTCCATCTTATATTATGGTGTGGACATCGTGGGAGGTTGAGACATGAGGAGCTTGAAAGCCGTCTCGAGGAAGTCTGGTAAACAGACGCTCATGATGAAACTGTGTTGACTGTTTCTTAAGATACATAGGAGGAAAATGTTGACCAGAAATGCTTTGATGTGTCGAATTTACCAGGGAATCTGCAGAGGAACGGCAATGTGTGAAAAAAAAATACTCGTGAGATCAGAGTATTTCAAAGCAGAGAGAGTTTACTTAACCTTATCCTTGTCTATAAAGGTCACACAGTGTAGTTTATGAGTGTATACTTACATATTGGTCAGGCTTTCTTTCCAAACATTGGAAAATTTAGTGATGAACAGCAAATGCCTATAAAGATTACTGCACTGGATTGGATCGAATTATGTAATATTATCTGTTGGAGCTACAGGAAGAATATTGTCTATGTGAGGTCCAGGAGTTGATATAGGATTTATGTATAGAAGATGAGCTAAAAAGAAAAATCTTCATACGGAATTTAAGGAATATGTATGATAGGAAGAGGTCGTGAAGGAAGTTTACTCCTGTATAAGGGTGAAGAAGTTTTGCTTATAAACAATGGGGGAACTAGGGAGGTGAAACAAGATCAACTTATCCATTATTTACTCCCGAGAACGACCTTCAGTACATCAACATTTAATCAAGGGGAAAAAAAAGCTGTGGAACTACACCAAACAGAGCACTCAGAACAATCGCCGGCTGCGTAGCAACAACGAACACCCAACACGATCAACATTCGCTTCACAAGGTAGACAAGGGATGCAGGTCTCCATGTTAGATTTTACTCTTGAGTGAGGAATCACCGGCTGAGGACTTTGTGACCCTCGCAGACCTGAAGAAGGACACATCAATGGCAGGGTCACGGCCCAGCACCATGTCAGCCAGGATGTTGCCCACCGTCGGGGCAGTCTTGAACCCGGTGCCTGGGAATGGAACAGAGAAGAACGTAACTGAGAAGAAATTTCGTTGCAAGATTCGAGACTACAGGGAATTTTAAACATATCGAATGATGCTCCTTAGAGAGAGAGGAAGGCAATGAAAGAAATGGAAAAAGAGAGATAGAGGAGAAGAAAAGAGAAAGGGAAAGGGAGAAGAAGAGGAAAAGGAAGAGGGAAGAGTTGTGGAACAGGAGAAAGGGAGGTAGGAGTAGACGAGGGACAGTGAGATCGAGGGAGAAAGAGATTTGGTTAGTTCTGGACGACCAGCGCCTTACCAGAGAACCCGACGGCGTAGACGACGTTGTCGTGTTGTGGATGACGGTCCAGGATGAACTCGTTGTCTGGCGTCACCTGGAACCAGAGCAGGATGAGTCAGTAAACACGGGCCACCTGACGACAGAGAAGAGGAGGAAGTACTTCTCCTCGAAGAAAACGGAGGCTGTCTCATCCCCCCTCCCGCCAGGGTCGAGGAGCACTCACCGTGTACCAGCAGGTGTCCTCGGAGTACGGCTCCTTCTCGCTGAAGGGGAAGTACTTGTTGAAGTACGAGGTGGACTTCTCCCGCAGAAACGACAGGTTAGGTTCTCCACCTCCCGGGGTCGCCTCCAATCCTCCATGAAACCCAGCCTGATGGAGAGGAAGCTTGGGGAATTTTGCAATGGAAATCTGTTGCTTTTATCTCTCTCTCTCTCTCTCTCTCTCTCTCTCTCTCTCTCTCTCTCTCTCTCTCTCTCTCTCTCTCTCTCTCTCCTTTTAGTGATGAATAGATGAATGGATTGAAAAGGATTAAAAGAGATGGTATGAGTGAGAGAAAGTGGCATGGTTATAAATCCAGTTCATATAGGATAGCCAAGCAGACTGTAAGGCGGGCAAGACGCCAGTAATTGAGATCTGCGGAACATCCTTATGGCTTTTTCCTCGTAGCACACTAGTCTGGTGGATTCTGATACCTTCCACTATCACAGACAGCTACCAAAGGACTCAGCGGTCTGTAGGAATTCCTTTGTACTTCCTTGATTCAAGGGAAGAAGGTAGGCCACGGACGAGATGCGAAGGAGTGCTTCAGGGACGTGGATGTCACACTAGATAATCTTAGGTGCATCTAGGCCATTGGAAGTGTCATGGTTATGATATAACAGAAGGTAGCTGGGGGACACGAGCGTCTACCGAGGACTTAGAGTGAAGGATGAACGGCTATGCGAGACGCTTTGGTTAATGTCGACGACTCTCTTGACCTCCCTGCCAGCAGGAATGCCCTCACCTGACGCTGAAGTTTCTGACATGGAACGGAGTTCCTCACCTGGTAGGAAGGTCCTTACCTGGCAGGAAGGTCTTCAACTGGCTAGGAGGCCTTACGTGGGATTGGAGGTCCTTACCTATTCTTACTCGGCCATAAGGACGATCAGGATACCTTCAAGCGGCTTTTGAGACGCTGTGTTCCCCATCCACCCACTGCGACAGAGATTAGACTACGGGTAATAGAGAGATAAGATCTCTCGCTGTTCTAACAGGAATAGATTTCACGTTACAGAGACCTTCACGTGTCCAGGGTCACTCAAGGAAGGAAGGGCGTAGAAGTCGTCAGGTTCTTCGCTGATGTCGACAAAGGAGGCGTTGGGGAAGTCACTGTTCTTCCAGTAGAAGGACTTCGTCCTGATAGATCTGGAAAAGGAATTTCGTTTTAGGAGTCTTCTCTATCTCTTCGTTATCACAGATATGGGATAAGATAAAAGTGTTTCCAGGAAGTGAAATGAACTTGTGGTTTATATGTAATCGTTTGTGGTGGTCTTATTGTAAATTCAACTTTGTTTACACCATAAGTTCTAAACACTATTCAACATCCATGTTAACATAGATATAACCTTTCTCTCTCTCTCTCACTAGATGTGTAGATGTAAAGTATATTAGAACAGAAAGCCAAATGTAAAACTTCTTTGTTTATCTGTAGAATTAAAGATACATTTTATTTCTAGAGTTACTCCATATCTTCTCCATTGATTACGTGACGTTAGTGATTCCTTGGTGTATTTCATCCGCGAGTGTCAATCTAGACTTTAAAAATCGGTCTACCTAACAAGACGTGGGTGATGTCTGAGTTTACCTGAGCGAGAGTTGGATGCCAAGAATGAGTCTACCTAACAAGACGTGGGTGATGTCTGAGTTTACCTGAGCGGGAGTTGGATGCCAAGAGGTTCGAGGAGTTGCTGGGCCCAGGGTCCGGGGCACAGCACGAGACTCCTGGCCCGGACCGACCCCCGGGGGCCACTGATCTTGATCCAAGGGCGGCCAGGCTTCACATGCGTCACCGGCCACCTGTCCAACACCACACCGCCCAAACTGCGGTACAGTTTCTGTGGGGAGAGGCCATACGGGCTGGGTTAGTCTACGCGCACGTCAACCACGGTACCGACGCGCGGAAATCTACTTTTTGCACCTATGTCATCCACAGTGAAACAGTAGCAGCCCAGTGTAAGGACACCTGCTTAGATCACGCTTATAAAATCCAATGCCTTACCAGACTCCCACGACAGAGGGTGGAAGTCGGCTACGAGGAAAGGTCGCTGTCCTGAGACCAGGACTGTAAAAGCAAAGAGTCTTTCCAGCAACGCATCTGACATCCTCAAGGACAGACAGAGAGACCCCCGCTAGACAGACCCTGGAAACAAACACGATTTATTGGTGGAGGAAGATAGCACAGACGAAGTGACACGCCCAAGCCAAGAGGACAACCCATTACGGTTTACATAAACCCAAGAGTGGGTCAAGACAAGGCAGCAGGAGTCACCTGGAGAGAGAGGGAAACTCACCTGGACGGCTAAGATGCACCTATCGGCCCTCATGGTTCCAGCTGTTGGGTCCTCGAGTATGTGGAAGTTCTCTGGGAATCGCGTTCTATCGAGGATATACCGGAGCTCTTGAATTGTGTCTTTACTAACGTTGATGATTAATGATGATGATAAGAAGAAGAAGAATACTAATCATAAGGAAATAAAAGAATGATAATGATGATAATGATAGTCATAATGGCATGTACATGATGCTGCACGCCACTTACTTCAGGGGAGCGCTACCCACCCACCTCCTCCCCCCCCACAAAGCTTCCTCACCAGTGGGAAGTTCAAGGTCCAGGTGGGGAACCAGCGTGAACCCGTGTCCCACCCTCAGCGACCTTGGTTGTTGATGCGTCAAGACATTTTAAAGCTATTCATCGGTCGGTTTCATCAAGCTCCCAGCCACTTACTTGTACTTGGCGTTGGTTTCCTGGGGGGTGAGCCACCTCGGTGTGTGACCACATTTCTCGAGGGTTTTGGCCACGTCCTTTAACTGATTGGAGATCCGACTCACGACCAGCATTGGGTTCGGGCTGCATCATCAGCATGCATTAGTATCTAAGTAAAGGCTGTTCTAAATGAGATGAAATCCACTTTAATACAATATATTTTAGGGATTCAATTCTCCCACTACTCTGTCCAGGAGGGAGTTGTAACAACCCACAGTGTATTGTAATGACAAGAAACTCCATCACATATTGACAAGAGTGAAAAAAGATCTTTAAACATAACACTTGAGAAAGAGTTTCCCCTGCTCCCTCCATCCTCCGCCTCCCAGCCGCCTTACCTTATGAGTTCCTCCTGCACCAAGTCTGAGATCTTGACCCACTGCTTGTATGCGTCGGCCATGATGGGCGTCAGGTATTCGGTGCCGAAGTTGGCCAAGCGGGTGATCCTCGATTTCCCTCCGCTGCTGCCCAGCGCGTGCGGTACTGCGAACTACACAAGTCATGTTTGTCTCACCGACGCGCGTGGGTTAGAGCGTTTGAAATAAACAAATGGGTTTCGTGTGGCGTTGCCTGTTAGTCGTATGGATGTTGAGAAGTAGTAGAGTCAGAGCGCGTATTTGTCATTGGTATTTTGTCTTGTAAAGATGGATATTTCTGTATTTACACACACACACACACACACACACACACACACACACACACACACACACACACACACACACCAGCCTAAGGCAAGGTACTCGTTGATCGACCAGCCCCGAGGGGAGGATGAACACCTAAGTAGGGTTTGGGGCGGATGCCATGCCAAGGATTCGACCCCTGGGCCCTTCGCCTGTTGTCTTGCTGGTCTGGCAAACCAGCAGGTCGTTGTAAAGTCATCCCCCTTCATCGTTTAAGTTTAGATTAAGTTACATTAAGACGAGGTATCTAGATTTAGGGAAACATTTTTGTGTCGGTAAGTTTGAATAGACGATAGTGTGAAATTAAGTTAAGTGAGTCTCCAAGTGTTTGAACGAGTGGTAACTGCAATGTTCGTATACAGTTACTGATTGATAGACATTGATAGACATTTCCTGATTTTTTTTAACAAAAATTAATCGTCTACAGATATTATTCTCACTGACTTTTAAAAACACTTTAACTAGATTTCTCTAATATTCGCCATACATTCAACTTGGTAGTTTAGCCATACGTCACCTACCATTATGGTTGAATGCATTTGGAGGACAAGTGTAAGTCTAATGTATGTGTGTATTACGTACCATTTTGTCGATACTTGTTTGTACATACAGATTTCCCCCCACTCACATCGTGGTGGCCTCTCTGAAATGGTCTGTGTAGTAAAGTAATCATGAGTTCGCTCAGTCAATTGTCTTCGTTTTCTTTTTCAGGATGCGCAGAGAAAGTGCCTTTCTTCTCTCCTGCTTTGGCTGCTCAACCCTGTCAGGTATGGCGTCACGCATATTACGTTCCTCTACCTCCTTTTCAGTAGTTTAGTGTACTCTTTCATATACCGTTGTCCTTTGACGTAAGAGCCATACACCTAGTTTGTATATTGGCCATGTTATGTCACCTTTTAACTACAGTTTAACTTGGAGCTGAACCTACATCATAATGGGGAAAAAAGTTCGACTTTTAGGCGTCGAACTTTTTAACAGGAAGCTGTTTTGCAACACCTGGAGAACTGAATGGCATAAGACCTCCAAAAGACATAACCGAACTACAACGTTTATGTGTGTGTGTGTGTGTGTGTGTGTGTGTGTGTGTGTGTGTGTGTGTGTGTGTGTATACACATGAGTCAGGTTGCATAACTGACCTGGTCCAGCAGGAGGGTCCTCTTGCCAGCCTGGACCAGACTGTAGGCGGCGCAGCTGCCCACCACACCGCCTCCCACCACCACAGCATCCACCTGCATCTCTGTGGGTAAACATACCTACACGTTAGCTCTCCCTCACAGGTAATACGTCAGGTTGGCATCCCACTGCTACTAGCACAAGCCCCGTAATAGCCAATTAAGTAGTCAAGAACACAAAGAAAGAGAGAAGGAAGTGAGGAACAGTGTTACATCGAAGTCTTTGCGGTAATTGAGTCTTTGTGGATAGGCTGTTTCAAAGCTGCCTAAGTTATTCTCAAATAATTTTTCACCGGATGACGTGTTGTGTTCGCAGCGGATATTCTCAACTGCACAAGATGATTATTTTGGCCTTTTATAAAAATACTTGTCAAGTATTTTATGAACTTCCGTGGTGTGGCGGTTAGTACGTAATGCTAACCTTGACGTATGCAAGGGCTGCCCAGGGTCGAGTGCTTAGGTTCCACTTCTGGTCGGGGAAGTCAGTCCACAGTCAACCCAGCTGTTCGTCTTGCCCCTTAGGGTTTGATCGATAAACTGGGTACCTGGTTCATGCCAGGGTGTATATACATACAGCCTTAATGAGATGGCGTCTATAAGGGCATTTATTTACCCCCCCCCCCCCCACACACACACCATCTCAGCTAACATAAAACAAAACACAGAAAAGTCACCGAATAGTTTATGCTTACGCTGAACATAAACATAGTACATCTACACCAACACGTAAGCAACAGAACGATGTGTTTTGGAAAGGCGATAGTAGCTCTTTTCTTCACTGGTCTTGATTAAATACATCATTGAAATGTTTTGTTTATTTTGTTTCCAGACTTTTATATTTCTTTTTTTTTTTAATCAATCATTCTACTTTCAAATGCATCAATCACCAATATTTTTCATCATCTTACGTTTTTAAGTTGGACGCTCCTCATGTAACTGCTCGTATGATTCTGTTCGGCTAGGCTAGCAACATGAGGATCATCTTCATAGCGTTAGCTATCACAAAGATAAATGATGTCTGAGGGACGATAACGTGTAGTGCAGCCTTCAGCCTCGTGGTCAACAACAACAACAACAAATATTTACTCAGCATCTTATCCGGAGACAAAACGTATTATAGTTATCCGTCCGGTTGACATGCGTTGGAGAGAGAGAGAGAGAGAAGAAATGTCTCGGGTGTTGAGTAATGCTTCTCCATTTCTATAGTTAAAAAAGACGCTGATTTTTTTTTTTTTTTTTTTTTGTAAATCGAGATATCTATATGTATCAGTGTCAGAATAGATTTTGATAGACCACTTCCAACAACGGTACAATGGGTACCCAGGTACCCATTTTATCGACCAACTCCTAGGGATAGATGAACAGCTGGGTTAACTATGGACCGACTGCCGCAACCAGGATTCGAACCTATGTGCTCGACCCTGTGCGCGGCCCGTGAATGCGTCACGGTCAGGAACGCTAACAGTTACTTCATTGGAGTTGTATTCAGATTGTTTCTGCGATGAGTGTAGACTTTAGGTTACTCAAATAGTCAGCTTCCCATACCAAGCGAGGGACACTTCTTTTCTATAAACACCCACTTGACAAAGCTCACCCGCTTGACACAAAAAATATCATGGCTTTTGTGGAGTTAAATCTCACATCCAGCTGGCCCTTGGCATTCCTGTGAATTCTTCACTTCCAGCATTACGAATCAAAAACCCCGTGAGTTTAGCTGCTGTTTCTGTTATGTATAAATCCGCCTGTTTTCTGTCGGTTTCACTATTTCGGATTCCGTCTCTTCTTCCGCTTTCCTACCTACCTACCTACTTGTATGTGGCACGTCGACTGAGACTGGTTTAGGCTGTTTGTCATTTGGCAGTATTGCGCATGATAGCAACTCGAGTAGGGACTGATGCCACATGTTTCTATAAAGTTCGAAGAAAATTGACTGGCAATACTGTACTCATAAAATAATGCCAGTCAAGGGGCCTTTCTGTTAAGTAGCAGTTCTGTATATATATATATATATATATATATATATATATATATATATATATATATATATATATATATATATATATATATACATATATACATATATATATATATATATATATATATATATATATATATATATATATATATATATATATATATTGTGTGTGTGTGGGCTGGCAGCAATCTTAACCTTGACGTTGGTGTCATATATTATCGTTCACTGAAGCAATTATCATGATCTATATATAAAAATAATCATTGGTAGGATAAACAAAAAGATCTCGTATGATAGATTACTTAGATAACCCTCCTCATTATTTCACTGCTTTTGGGTAGTTATAAAGCATTTCGAACAGCTAAAGTTTTCATCATCAGCAAAATTAGATCTTGCATCACGCCTCCCAGCATTGATGTGCCACTCTTGGCCAAACTATTCTTATCGTAGGTTCGGAACGATGTTGCATCGTTCCTTGCATGTTTGATGGTATAGTAGACCCGACGGTGTTGTATGGATGCGAGTCTCGAGTGTTCTATAGAGAGAAAAAAAAAGATAAAAAGTAAAGTACTGTGGCTTCGAAGAAGGTGGATATTTTGGAAATGAAACCTTTAAAGGACAGAATGTGGTATGAGGTAGAGGGGTTGATCGAATAGGAAATGACAGAGTAAGAGAGAGAGAGAGAGAGAGAGAGAGAGAGAGAGAGAGAGAGAGAGAGAGAGAGAGACCTGATGATTTTCATAGATTCATACGTTTATCGAACAGGGCGTGTTGACATAGTTCGGATATATGGAGAGGATGAGTGAGGAGAGGCTGACCAGGAGGGTATACAAGTTGGCATTGGAGGGAACAAGGGGAAACGGAGAAAGTGGGAGGCCGGAGTAAAAGCGATATGGTATATAGGGGGCAACGTGCTGTAATTGGGCTGAACCAGGACACAGGAAGCGTTCAGTGGGAATCTACGGAAAGGTCTGAGAGGTTTGTTTGTGGATAGGGGGAGCTATGGTTTCGGTGCATTACGGAAGACAGATGGATAGTAGATGTGAGCATTCATTGCTGTTTTTTCCTACGACCGGTGACGTATCTAGTTCAGGTCTCAGCAGTAATTTTCAGTTTCTGTCGTGTTCTTGTGTAGTAGCTTAAGGTACCGCCTGCTTCCCTACCAAATTCTCTGATCATATAGTTCATTGCTCACCCAGGATTCATATGAACCCGTGTGGACCCGTGCTGACTCACAACAGTTAGTTGTGCTTTGTAGGTTAGTGCATGTGTGTATGTGTGTGAGGAGGAGGGTAGTGAAGACAGACATGAAACTCTGAGATTTTGATATTTCAATACAGTTCATTGCTTTGATAAAGTGTTAGAGAGCATTTTACAGAATATTTCATCCCGTGCCATCATCTGCACACCACATTTCATTCCAGTAACTCTACTGTATCTTGCTCACATTTCTTTAGTCACTCCTGGCCATACCGACCGCACTCTTCACCCCACCGCACTTTAACACCCCACCTTGCCACCGCACCTTCCTGGGGAGGGAGAACATAGGAAGAGACTGATGATAACTGGTGTCATCTGTATACGTCTGAGCAAAGTTTAGATCTCTTGATGGACAGCCACTGACATGACACCAGGAAGATTGAAGGGCAAAAGCCAGAAAGAGTCCTGGGGGAAACTGTAGCAATGTTAAGTCAAGATAACACCACTACATGTGTACTTCTTGTGGATGAGGTCGAGGCGATGAGAGAATCGGGAAGAATATACGAAGGATTTTGGGGGCGAGAAACGCACAACGGTAATATGTTGTTTATTCATCTCGGCCCTGTAGTGGGAACGTTAGAATGCACCTGACACTGAGTCTTAACATACTATTATGTCACAAGGCATCCTAGACTTGTGTATTGTGGGGCATTTTCCACGTTTCTTGAAGATGGCTAACACTGGGATGTGGAGCAGAGCGATGGTCACTCACAGGGTTTTAGCAGGCCTCCTGGAGAAGGAGAAACCAGCAGTGAGCAGCAGAGATGATGTTAAGAGTCAGGTGAAGAATTCGATGTTCCTGGAGCAGAATGTCTTTTGTTTTGGTCCAAGAGTCTGAGAGCAGGAACGCACTTCGTACATTCAGATGTCAAGGAGGATGTTATAGATGCAGCGCCGGGAGAGGATTGTGGAGAACGAAGACATCCAGGTGAAGGGGAGGAGGACCTTTGCATATTTACCTCCAAAGGCAGAAGGAGAACCCACACGTCACTGTATACAGATGAAGGACGAACATGACCATTTACTCTCGAGAAGGTAAGGTTCAGGAGGAACTACATGGCGAACTGACGTTTGAATCGCGGCAAGACGAGAGTCCCTTCCCATTAGAATTTACTCTTGAGGGTGGGCCCTCCTCCGTCCGTCTTCTTGAACCTAGCGGCCCTGAAGAAGGACACGGGAAAGCCTGGGTCGCGGCGCTGCACCATAGCAGCTAGGATGTTACCCAGCGTCGGTGCAATCTTGAACCCAGTACCTGGGTGAAAGAAAAAGAAAAATGACATTTCTATCATTAACGCACTTAGAGAAGAGAAAGCACGTGGGAAAGAAAGCTTTCCACATCGGTAAAGAAAAGGGAGAGAAACAGATGTGTCAGACAAATTTATCTCTATCACATCAATAATCGTCTAATCACAAGTTTATACGGGAAAAAAAAAGGCGTCGCTCTCCGTGGAAAGCATGGTAAATATTTCAAAGCTGTACTTTGATAACATATCGCAAGCAACTTCGAGTTGTTAGCGTTCCCGATCAATAACCAAATGAATCTTGAGAGTGACGTGACTCTAGTGGGTCTTACACACACACACACACACACACACACACACACACATACCGAGTTGGCCACACTTACCAGAGAACCCGACGGCGTAGACGATGTTGTCGTGTTGTGGGTGACGGTCCAGGATAAACTCCTTGTCTGGCGTCATCTGTACTGGGATAATAAATCTTAAAAGGGTGATAACAAGAATAACGATGAAGGGAATAGTATAGAAATTATTCTTGAATAGGTATTAGTGATAATGATAATAATAGTTGATTATTATTATCATTATTATTATTATTATTATTATTATTATTATTATTATTATTATTGTTATCATTATTATTATTATTATTATTATTATTATTATTATTATTATTATTATTATTATGAAGTTTGTTTTTACGTTAACGTCTCTAAACAGTATCCTCATTGACTACATCACAGTTTTCCCCAGTACTCTAAGAGAGACTGGATATACCCAGGTGTATTTCCAGTGGCCCAAACACCTGGAGATACAGTTCCTCTTAGGTACCACTGAAACTGGAGATAAAAGGCTTACTAAGGAACAAGAATGTCTACATCCAGGAGGAGTCTCAATCCTCCATTGATGATGTCAAGTCCCCATGAAACGCTCTCTCTCTCTCTCTCTCTCTCTCTCTCTCTCTCTCTCTCTCTCTCTCTCTCTCTCTCTCTCTCTCTCTCTCTCTCCTTCGTCCTTTTGTCTTTAGATTTTAGTTCAAAACAGACAACATACACCTTGGCCAACACCGGCCCAAGCTCTCTCCCTTGTTGTCTAATCATCCGTTCGTAGACCCACGTACAGTGTCGCCTCGCCTCGCCTCACCGTGTACCAGCAGAGCTCTTCCGAGTCGGGCGCGTCCCCGTCCATGGAGAAGTGCTCGGTGAAGTATTTGACGATCGCCTCCCGCTGGAAGGACTGCTCGGGCTCCCCTCCTGCTGGAGTCCCCTCTGGCATCTTGTTGAACCCAACCTGAGACAAGGAGGAAGATTGGGAGTTTGGAGAATCACTCCCGTCACTCACCTCTCTCTCTCTCTCTCTCTCTCTCTCTCTCTCTCTCTCTCTCTCTCTCTCTCTCTCTCTCTATCTATCTATCTGTCTATCTATCTATCTATCTATCTACCTTTATCTATCTATCTATCTGTCTATCTATCTATCTATCTACCTTTATCTATCTATCTATCTATCTATCTTCCCCCTTCTCTGAAAGGTAACACGTTTATTTGTTGGGCTTTCAAGCCTGGTTGATAGTAAGATAGCAGTAACCAGCTCTAGCTGGGTCACATACTGGTTATCGGGGAGTTATCTCTGCTCACCAGGGAGTGGTACAGAGAGCCTCAGTGAGGTGAATGAAGTGGGGGATTGATAATAATAATAAAAAATAAAACCAAGACTTAAGAATTTCTTCTCATTTATATCGTCTCTTTACTTTCACCTCCTGGGGTGCGACGAAAAGTGGTCGGCGTATCTTATTTCTGTGATGTTTCACTGCGTCCCCGAGTTAGGCTTCTAATTTCTTAACTGAATAAGCTTGATGAAACATGTTATCCCGCCGGCAGTGCTCTTTGTGTGTGTGTGTGTGTGTGTGTGTGTGTGTGTATACTGAGGTAACAAACATTAGTTACGTCTCGTAACGAGGAGCCCTTCCCAGAGTGCTGACAAAGTAATACGTCGCCCTCGACCCTAACGTAACGCACACAAAATACGTCTCTCGTAAACGTTTTGCCAGATTCTCAAGGGAGGAAGGTAACCATTTCTTTTTCTCTCTCTCTCTCTCTCTTTCATACCAGTAGCGCCGCCAGCACGGGACCGACCTGGTAGGTAGAGGAAGGCACTGTTACCTTTTTGCTGTCCGGATGCTCAAGGGATGGCAAGGCGAAGTAATAGTCTTTCCGGGTGACCATGTGAACGTAAGCGGGGAAAGGGATCTCCTTGGTCCTCCATTTGTAGGTTTTCGTCCTGACGAATCTGAAATGGACCACAGATCGTCCGGTATTTTAAGAAATACAAGTCTCTCTCTCTCTCTCTCTCTCTCTCTCTCTCTCTCTCTCTCTCTCTCTCTCTCTCTCTCTGTATATATATATATATATATATATATATATATATATATATATATATATATATATGTGTGTGTGTGTGTGTGTGTGTGTGTGTAGGAGTATGTGTGGATGTTTTTATGTGTGCGTATTTATGTATTATGTACCTTCATTTATGTATCAGCACGCATCCATGTCTCCTCCAGAAGGGCAAGTTTTAGAACTTTACAGTTCTTCGCATTGGGATAATGAACCCAGTTTGGAATAAAGACCCTCATCTTCTCTTGCTATAATTAGTATCATTATATCACAACCATAATCAGGCTTCCAATGTTTAGAATAAAAATTTCTAATCTAATTCATTTGTTCTATAAAAGCCTTCCTAAGCAGCCGAATACAGAACCTCTTTTTAAATCGAATACTCTCAGGTCGAGTTAAACCTTTTGGAATATTACATCCCTTGAAGGTAACTCTTACACTATTCATTTCAAATTACATGCTTCGCCATTTACTTGACACCACACATTAGATGTCGCGTAGAAAGAGATTGGTCGGTAAATTTGTTGCTACTATTCTGTTAGGGATGTTACAACTCTGAGGGGATCAGGTGGTTTATAAAGCACTGGATGCACTATATCTGTGCTGGGAGGTTTGTCTGATGCGACTAACAAAACGTTTCCTTGAATGGGAGGAGGCTTAATCAGTCACTTTACCCTGAGCAAGAAGTAAGGGCTGTTTGTTTGATGAAGAAGTTTCACTATGAGTTTACCTGACAAGACGTGGGTGATGTCTGAGTTTACCTGAGCGAGAGTTGGATGCCAAGAATGAGTCTACCTAACAAGACGTGGGTGATGTCTGAGTTTACCTGAGCGGGAGTTGGATGCCAAGAGGTTTGAGGAGTTGCTGGGCCCAGGGTCCGGGGCACAGCACGAGACTCCTGGCCCGGACCGACCCCCGGGGGCCACTGATCTTGATCCAGGGGCGGCCAGGCTTCACCGTCGTCACCGGCCACCTGTCCAACACCACACCGCCCAAACTGCGGTACAGTTTCTGTAGGGAGAGGCCATACAGGCTGGGTTAGTCTACACCATACAGGGTTTGCTGCCTCAGTTTACAACTGTTGTATCCCCAGTGTGAGGATGCTGGTATAGGGTAATGGACGCTGGCACAATCAACAACGCAGACGTCCTCGTTTACTCTGCATCAGTAATGTTGGCTTTAGTCTACTTTATGCCATCCATAGTGCGGGTGGGGTGGTGCTTTAGTCTACCTACCTCCCCCCTTTAGCATCCTCAACAGAAAGATGTTTGATTAGATTATACAAAATGACAGAGGGGAAACCCACCTGGAAGATAGAGACAGCGCGTCCACCTAGATTGATGGAGACTCACCTGGATGGTCATAACAAGGTAGCAGGGGGTAGACCCGGTTACGAAAGACTCACCTGGACGGCCAGGACGCACCTGTCAGCCCTCAGGGTCGCGCATGTCGGGTCCTCGATCATATACAAGTCCTCCGGAATGCGCGTCCTGCCGAGGATAAACTGAAGCTCTCCAGATCCATCGTAACAACATATCACCATTTAAGAAAGAATCGCCAGTCATTTCATCCTGTTGCTCCAAATTAAAAACTATATTTTAACTGTATTCTAACCCGTGGCACCACAAGCGCTCCAGCTGAAAAAATGCTGCCCATCGTGTGTGAAGATTTTAAAGCCGAAGTTGGCAAGAACCTTTATTCTATTAAGATATCCTGTTTGAGGAACAACCCGGAGTGAGACGGAACCTTTTGTGTCCTGTTTCAAGAATACTCCGGAGGGAGACGGAACCTCTTGTGGTATATCACGTTTGTTGTCAGAGTTAACCCTTAGGTTATGGAACTCGAGCGTTAGAATTCTACCCTGTCTCCCACGTACTTGCGTACATTACCAAAGATTTTGAAAGAATGTGATTTAGGTCATTCAACCCGCTTTTTAAAAATATGCTGGGGCTTCGGACAAGGCTTTTTGCCTTCACTGTAGATGTGGAATCTCCTGAAGGAGTAATAGAAGAAAGCAAGACGCCGAAAAGAGCGATTTTATCAGTTGGAGTTAAGCTATTGGTTTGGTCAGATCGTGAAAGAGGAGGAAAGATGGGTTTACAAAGAGATTCATAATCTGCAGAAGAAGAATTAGAATTAGAAGAAGAAGAAGAAGAAAACAAGTCAGCACATTTTATATGCATGAAAATGGGCTTGAAAATATGATTAACAACTCCGCAGTGATTCTCAGAGCAGTAAGGGAGGCAGAACGAGCTAGGCTACGGAGAGGATGTTACGGTCCGACACACACACTGAACCTGACGCAACCAAGCATCAGAGCGAGAGGGATTCAACCTGAAGTCCGCATGAGTTCACAGGCGGCCACTTACTTGTGTTTGGCGTTGATTTCACGGGGTGTGAGCCGCTTGGGAGTGTGGCCACATGTCTCGATGGTGCTGGCGATGTAGTCGATGAGGTCCGACTGCTGACTCGCGATCACAAGTGGGGAGGGGCTGCATTACAAAGAAGTGTGAATACAGTATGCGAGAGCGAGAGTATATGAGTCATTTATGTACCAACAAACAGGCATCAGCACGGAAGTTCCTTATTACTGTGTCCAGACATGAAGAGGATTTATACCAAAAACTTTCTCTTCCCACTTAGTAATTCTTAACCCCCCCCCCCCAACCCCCGGCGCATCATCAACAACACCCTCAATGTCCAACTTAGGTGACAGACGATGATCAGTTTTTACCCCTCCACCCACCTCACTCACCTCATCAGTTCCTCCTGCACCAAGTCTGAGATCTTGACCCACTGCATGTATGCGTCGGCCATGATGGGCGTCAGGTATTCGGTGCCGAAGTTGGCCAAGCGGGTGATCCTCGATTTCCCTCCGCTGCTGCCCAGCGCGTGCGGTACTGCAAACTACACAAGTCGTGTGAGTGACCCATACCTGCATTGTTGTAGAATCACAAGCACTTTCATTTCCAAGTGATGGCTAATCGATAAATCCAGCTTTAGATATACTCACATGGTAGCCATGCAACACATCGATAACCGCCTGCCCACTTGGCTTAGTAGCTTGTTGGTCTCGTATATCATGGTTTAAGAATGCATCTCTTTCGTTTCAAATGAGGACTGGACAAGTCAGGTTAGGTTGCTTTGTTCAAGAGAAGTTTGGTCAGTTCGTTTACAGCGGACTTTAGGTCGGCTGAGTTGAGTTTGCAGCTCCCAGTCATGGGAAACTCAGGTCGTATTTACAGATCGCAATCGTAACTCAATACTGCTTTAAATCCTTTCATCTGTTCCACGGTGATCAAGTTTATTCTTTTAACGTGAAAAATATTTAAGGAATTGCATTAGTTGTGTACAAAAGTCGTTCAAAAGAAAAAGTTTTCCTGTAAACCTGACATACAAGCTAAATCCGACCGTGTCACTATTCCCCGAAGACTTATCAAGTACCCACATCAGGTGTAGCAAATACGTTAATCTGCTCCACACACGACCTCAAGTGTGTTCTTTTCTTTAGATAACTAAATCAAATAATAATTTTGAACGTTTCCTGGGCTTGTGTGACAATAGCAATACAGAATTCAGTCTTATGAAAGTGTATTTCCAACTTTTAAAAACGTAATAAAGTCAATTCTTTTCACTGGCACATCTGTACCTTGCCCTGACATTTTTGGTTATCGACAGTAGCATTTTGAGATTAGTATCCTGCTAAATTTGACATCGTAGTGGTTTCGCTATTATTTACCTTTGATAAAACTATTACAAACTTCAAAAGGCCCTGTTCGTGCTTTTCTGCCATACATTTTAAAGCCATACACTCTTATGAATCTTTTAAAATTTCTGTATCAGAGCGTAAGGTCTTTGTATTCTATCCCCATGTTAGATGAGTCATTCACTGTGTACCATCATCATCTTTTCGCACTTGGTCGAGTTGAACTCATTGGGTTAAAAGGACTTAGTGAACTCCGATTATGTCGAGGACAAGGTTCTATTTAGGAGAGAGTATTTACAAAAGTTATAGAACTAAACAGGTCATAACGAGTGAAGACGAAAGCTTTGTGGAAAGTTCACTTGGTATGCACTGAGCGTTCCTGATGTATCTTATAGTGGAGATATGGAGAATGCTGGGTTAAGTAGCGGTATGAGTGAGTGGTCTAATAAAAATGTGGTATCTGTCAAAGATGTGATATCACCTTGGTTGTTGAATGTTTTTCTATAAGACTACTTGAGATGAGAGTGAACTGATGTGATCCAGGTATATTACTAAATCATGGTGACACACTGGAAGTAACCATAGTTGTTGTTACAAACTGATGATGTAATATCGGCATTGGCGTCGCAAGAGGCAGATCTATTTGTGATAGATCACTGAAGCAGGCGGACAATATGTTAGTGGGGAAGAGGGGAAAATGAATGGAGGAGAATTCGACCCTGTTTTGTTCTAAGAGGAAAGAAATGTGCAGCTTAACCAATCCCTGTGTGACTGGTCCCTACACACAAGCTGTGGAATCTGCAACCAAACGGGTGCCGATACCAAATCATACTCCTGTCCATGACGGCGGGAGCGTTCGGTCCACCCAGCCTCCTTCCTGTGCTTGTCAGCGTGACTAGTCCACTCGCACATAATGCTTCTCCGTTGCTTCCCCGCTTAATTCCACCCATGATGTCCACCATGCTATATGCAGAAAAACATGTTTTGGTTTTCCTCTTTTTCTCAATATGGCATGAGGGTGTAGCGAAGATTGCTAAAGACCCGACCTCTAAGGGTGTGGTGAAAATGAGTGTTGTGATGATTAGGATGTAATGAATACGAGGGTGTTATGAAGATTGCCTTTAAGGAGAATTTTGGTTTATCATAAGGGTTCTGAAAATGAGTTTGGTAGTGCTTCCCTCCGTAATGACCTCGGAGGTGAGCAATAATGCAGGAAAACATTCGCCTACGAATGTTGGTGTTTTGTGTGCTTATTCAACAAATTCTTGTGTGTTTACTGTGGCGCGTAAAGTCAGTCGGACAACAGCAGGATTAGGTTTCGTGCTTGCGCTGGGTCTTGTTATTTGATTCCTGTCACTGTTTGTCAAGACTAAGTCGCATTGTTGAACCTCTTGCTCATTTACACGGGGAGATGACCCAGCCCATACTTTTGGCGAACAACTGAGGCTCGGTCAGAAGTGGTGTTCCTCTGAAGAAACTGTTGAAAGGGTTTAGGAGAAAAATAAATAGAGAGAACGGTTGATTTGTGTGACGTTTTCACTTACTCCGTGAATGTGTGTGTTATGTATATAAGCATACATGAGTAAGGTTGCATAACTGACCTGGTCCAGCAAGAGGGTCCTCTTGCCAGCCTTGGCCAGACTGTAGGCGGCGCAGCTGCCCACCACACCGCCTCCCACCACCACAGCATCCACCTCTGTTAATGCATTGCGGTAAACATGACTCCATTAATGTCTCTCTTTATGACCCAGCACTTGGCTCGGGGGGAGGGAAGGGTTGCTCCCCGTCCCTCCTTTGCAACGTAAACTAAAACAAAATGCCGTGGACAGAAACATACCGAACATTTACTAATAAAGTGTACACATTTCATACCGCTGTGTTCTGATACAATATTGAATATTTGGGATCTAAAGCAAACACACACTTCTGACGCAGCTCACACAAATTTGCCTCACATACACGAGTCATTCATTAATCTTAGACTTGAACTTCGAAAGTAATCCATGGAGCCTACCTTATTCATACTAGATATGCTTAAGGAAGTATGGGTTTGATAACTTGCCTTCTAATTATGATTTAGGCATAAGTAAACAACAAGTTTGAGATACCGACTCTGTCCATTCTCATTGCCGAGCCGTCCGCTATTGTATCACATAAGGGGTTCCGTACTCGTTGTTCTCACTGTATTTAACTCTAATACATTTATGAATATACTGGCTGTAGTGAGTCCCGATTCTGTTTCGTATTATCCATATCCACTTCATCTTACACCCTCAAAGACACAAACTTACCCTCTTTTATTTTTTCTGCCTAACCTTACTCCATCTTTTCCTCTCAGAACATTTTCATTGCAATTTGTTCGTAAGAACTTCATGAGCGAGGTCACGGGAACGAAAAAGAAGGAAAAGGGACACACACATATCCCAAACCATTAAGTCTTCACTTTTACTTCCATAATTCCATAGTTCAGCTTAGCTTAACATCATCCTCTTCACTCCACCAGTGCTTTCACTACATAGCAAGCATCATGTCACCTCATAAACTCGTTTTACACTCTTGCACATAGAGTAAGTTTGATCTGATTTTCATTATACTATTCAAAATGGTTTTTCATATTTGGGTAACAATAGCTCATTTTCGGCGGATTCTTTGGAACACAGCCTATATATATATATATATATATATATATATATATATATATATATATATATATATATATATATATATATTATATATATATATATATATATATATATAAAACCTCAACCTCTTCGTTATACTCGCCTGTCTCCATAGTGTGCGTTGTCAAGATCGTGTCTCAGGCAGGAGTCGTGGATGTTTCACTAGTGTCAACTAAACACCAAGTGTGCTCGGTGGCGAAGCAATGTTTCCCTGATATCGTGTACTTCCATAAAGATTGGAATTCATTTGGAGATACTGTATTCAAGAGAACCTCACAAAGTTTTTTGTGAAACAAGATAGCCATTCTATCCAGAAATCTATTGAATGAGTTTCTATATGTAATTTTGATAGTTTTTTTTCCAATGGGCTAAGTTTTAATCTTTTCCAGTGGGCAAATTTTATACTCAGAAATTGGTAAATAATTTGTCAAGAACTGTTGGAAGCAGCAAGACAGGGATCCATAAGCTAGAGTGGGGAATTTATAGATGGACATTCAGACCAGGGCAGGAAAGCGTATATCAGTTACTATCAAATACACACAACCTGAAGTTACTTAAGGACAACCAACTTGTCAAACAAACACAAACACATTGTTTGACAGCTCATCCAAAGACGAACACAGTGGGACCATTGATTTATAATCCTCCAAGAAACTGCAATGGTGCAGAACAATTACACTCAATGAAGGACCAAACAGGATGGATGGTGCAGGAAAAAATGCGAGACATTCGTTCCTGAAGGAGAGCTCGCCGCTAACAGGAAAAAATGCGAGACATTCGCTCCTGAAGGAGAGCTCGCCGCTAACAGGAAAAAAATGCGACATTCGCTCCTGAAGGAGAGCTCGCCGTTAACAGGAAAAGGCTCGTGCCGGACAATTAGAGGTCCCACGGTCTGAAAAGCAAAAAGAAATCCTCAAGGATTTTAAAGTTCTGATAAATGGGGAATTTCAGATACATAGATACAGATTGGGAAAATTTAGAGTCATATGGGGAGAGAGTCATGATAATATGTTCTTGGAAAGTATCCAGGCGAATCTTCTGTATTATCACATCACTAAGCAAACAAGTGTTAAAGACATAAACCATCGCTACTGGGCTTCGTCTTCACACAGAAGAGGAAAACATAAGCTATGAGGGAACGAACCTGACACAGAGACGAGATATAATTACAGTGATTATACAGTTAAACAGTTTCTTTGATATCATAAAGAGGAAATGAATCCAAAAACCAGAGCACAAAGTAATGCTTAAGGAGTTTCTGTGAAATCTATATAAAGTTAAGAGCATAGATGCCAGTGGCTGCTTCAAGGGAAGAAACGATGACAAGGGCAAAAAGGGTGAGAGATATAATATGGAAAAGATACTGATGACACATAAGCCATCCAGCTTTAGATAGATACAAGAGGAAAAAAAAATGAAAACTCCAAGCAAAATGGAATGGAATGGGGAAAAGGTTCTATGAAGCATGAGGGACATAATCATGTTATTAAAAACCTTGACATATATTGACTCATGAATGCAGGTGTGGAAAAGAGGAAATCGTCAATAAAAGAGAGTGCATCGCCTCATTCGAGATTAAGATCCTATAGACACATATACCCCAAGTAATTCAGGAACCTTGCCAATCCCATGCCCTGATGTCTGCAGATGGTAATCAAGGCCAAAGGAAAGATGAAAAAGTTTAAAGATATATGTAAATGTAATGTCACCTTTGTATGGGGAGGCAGACAAAGTTTTTTTGCAGGCACTGTAACAGGATAGGTAGATAAGGACAGAGTTGATTTCTACCCTTCTCATGCAGAAAACAATAGTGTATTGGTAAGTATATTATACTCATATATAATATTCATTCATCAACATTTGCAATATTCTATCAAATTATTATCAGTTTATGTATAAGAATAGTTCAGTATGGTTTTGGTGCCTCAGATATTAGGCCTTTTTTTAAATAAATTTTGGTTGCTGATTCTAAATATGCCATCAGTTTTTCTCTATCACCCCTGATTATTGAGATATGATGTACCCGTAATTGCTATGCATACATACGATTGGGCACGAGGATTGATAACTACAAATCATTAATTGTTGCCTTTTTGACTAAAAAAAAGGCTTCATACAAGTAGAATTTATTTATGATTAAATTACATCCATAGAATCAGATAATGGTGAAACAAGCATAGAAAGTTATATATCATTGACACAAGTTTCATTTACTCGGACGTCTCACGAAAAGGGCATTTCAGTCTTCTTGTGGTGAGCTGCCCCATGACAGTCACGTTGAATGGCCCAGCATTAATCCACCATCATATGGGTATCCCAGTGTCCCTGGTATCTTTCTTCCAAGGTTCTTAAATCTTGGTGGAATCATTCGCCTTGTTCCTCACTTAGGTCACCAAGGTTGTCTAGGAAATGATCCAAGTGGCTCATTTTACAGCCAAGTTGAAGGAAAGAAGAGAACATGTTCTGCACTAGGTCAGAGTGGTTATCTTTTTTATGGTTCCCAAGAAAATTCCTTACAACTAGAGTGAATGAAGACCATGCATCTGCCTCTGCATTGTTCATTGAATCTTGGAAATGTGGGTCTTTCGTGAGTTCCCTGATTTGCAGCCCATCAAAAATACCTGCCTTCATCTTCTCCATGCTCAGTGCTGGCAATTTTCTGCATATGTAGTCAAAGCAGTCCGCTTCTTTGTTCAGTCTTCACAAGCTGTTTCATTAAACCTAGTTTGATGTGCAGTGGTGGTAAAATGATCTTATCTCTGTCAACCAAGGGTTCTGTGATTATATTCTTTTCTCCAACCACGTTTCCTCTCAGAGGCCATTGTTTTCTGCACATGTAGTCAAAGCAGTCCTCTTCTTTGTTCAAAGCCTTCACAAACTGTTTCATTAAACCTAGTTTGATGTGCAGTGGTGGTAAAATGATCTTATCTCTGTTAACCAAGGGTTCTATGATTAATGCTTTTCTCTAACCACCATGTTTTCTCTCAGAGGCCATTGTTTTCTCATCCAGTGCTCATCCTTAGCTCTACTATCCCAGAGACAGATAAAGCAGGGATACTTAAGATCCTTACAGATTAGCCAGTGGTGATCATGGTATGATATCTTCTGTAAGACCAGGGCAATTTTGACCTGCTCTTTAGTCATCTTAGTTCAGTGACCAGTTGGGATTGATCCATATTTGTTGCCATTGTGTAGAAGCAGACATTTTAAGTTCTGCTCAGAACTATCTATGCTCATGAGAGGTACATTTATTGGTAAGTGCATTATCTGAAAAACTAGAGCTGCTAGAAGGAAATGAAGGTCATATTCTTATTCTGTAGTTAGAGTATACTTAGAATCATCTGTAAAATCTGAGGCACCAAAATAATTTTCTAAATTTGTTCACCATGTATATAATTTGGCTGAAACAGAAGTTGTTCAAAATACTAATGATACCCTGTTAGGGAGTTCATCATCTCTATGTTTATTTATCTAATTCAGCAGGGTGCTTCCTAGACTTTTGCAAAATTTACAAATTTCTAACATGTACTAAATATGTTAATTTCAAAATGTTTATCAGTAATGTCCTAAAACCACATTCTTTAACAGACTTTATTCATATTTCACTTTAGGGACAAGAATTTCAAGTTTTCTGGTACAGGAAGTCTCATTTCTAACTTTTATATCATTGGTTTGATGACTACACCACAAGAAGGTAGATATGAACTAAGGATTTACAGGTTAAGCATAATCCAGTAACATCAATTACTTCCATTTTATTGTGTCAAGCCGACGAGATTACATTACACAGTGATAAGGCCGGAGATATGGTATTGGATGTGGAGTATGATTCTGCAACAACAGTTTTTGTTGCAAAAACACAGTAGGAATATGGAAAAAGGTGAGATGGGAACAAAGGGCAACTATGAGGGTGAAGAATCATGTATTGGGAATAATTTAAGACTAATATACAATGGACTTGATAGGCAATCAGGGAGTTTAAGGAATCAGATACAAAAGATAAAAAAATATGGTTTTATTATTAGCACTACTCTTGAACCCTTTTAGAAGCCTTTGCCTAGTTTTGTGACAATAAACAGCAATATGTAGGAAAAATCAGTTTCATAACCTTATATTTCACACACCCATTATTAAAGAATGTTGAATATTTTTACGTTGTTGAATGGTGAATATTTTTTCAATAAACAAATTTAATAGCATCAGTTTTATATATTTCTTGCATTCTACATACTGTTAAGGATAGATGCACCATGCCATCATAGTACTGCTAAGACAAAAGAGTTTGCAATATTCATAGTACTACTGGAGATTTTAACAATGATGGCGTGACAGTGAACGTACTTAAAAGATACATGCATTATGGGTGGTTTGGTTTAGTTCTACCAAACATGCAACTCCTCAGTGTAGAGGAATTCAGTGTATCTATAAACAAAAAAAATTTAAGTGTTGCATATTTCCAATGCATATAATGGAACAAGGAGATAATGCATGCTAGCAGCTGTTCCTGGCTGCACATTTGTCTGAAAATGTCTCCAGACCAAATTGACAATACAAATAAAGAAAAAGATCTATATTCATTTCCTGCCAAGAAACTTTTAACTGAATTTATTCATGACTATCTGAGACATCTCCATTTTATAATCATTCCTTCTTATGTTACATATCAGGATAATACTTTGTGCATATTTTAGCTTTTCACATAACTACATTGATATAGTAACTAATTCAAAGACAGTTCTTTTTATTTGTAACCAATAATTCAGATATCCTTAATACTGGCAAACATGACTTTTAACACTGGAAATTATTCCTATTTATGTCCTTCCTAACATGTTCTTGGAGGTGGGTAACGGACTTGCCAGGAGCATGGAAAGAGGCAGTGAATACAAGAAAACTGTAAAGAATGACAAGACAAATACATAAACATCAATTTACAGCAAAAAACTAACAAGGATGAGCTTTCAGTCATGCAAGACATTTCTGAGCCTTGATAAATGGTAACCGAAAATAGTCACTCAAAGACCTTTTCCCTTATGCTGTTTTGGACATATGATTACATGTACAATCCACCATGCCCTTTTGGACATATGATTACATGTACTATCCTCCATATAATTCACTGTGATGCCTGCACCACCATTAATGCACTAATATCATGATAAACAAGGTTGTGTGATAACAGTCTGCACCAGTTGATATTGCCTATCTACTTTTTGCTCTAACTGCATAGCAGCTACCATTTAGGACATAACCAGACCCTAACTAAAGGGAAAGTGGAGTGATTAGTTCACCTTTAACTGCTTCTACATCCAAAAATCAATCATCAAGACTCAAATCCCTTTTCAAGCTTGACTGAGTTAAAGAAATAATGCAGTAGCTCCCAAATGAAGTGGATCTACAGCCTACAAAAGCAGTTACATGTTTGTCTCTTATTACTGTGCTTTCCACTGACAAGGCTTCTCCTAGTGTATTACTATAAAAAAGCAGTCCTGTCTCTAGTGACACACCTGAGAATTCACCCAATGCATTATGACTAACACCCTTACACAGCTGCCAATAATTCATCCAGTTCCTTGGCAGGATAGAAGTTTCTGGTTACTGGACACATATGTTTTTGGGAAATATTACAGTGCATTGTGTCTGTCCTACAGAAAGCCAGGAAATGGGAGCTAATATATATTATTTATTTTATTTATTAAACTTATGCCATCTCCCGCGTTAACGAGGTAGCGTGAGGAAACAGACGAAAGAATGGCCCAACCCACCCACATACACATGTATATACATAAACACCCACACACGCACATATACATACCAATACATTTCAACGCATACATATACATACACAGACATACACATTCCCGTCGCCACCCTGCCACACGTGAAATAGCACACGCACACACACCGCGAGGTAGCGCTAGGAAAAGACAACAGAGGCCACATTCGTTCACACTCAGTCTCTAGCTTTCATGTATAATGCACCGAAACCAAAGCTCCCTTTCCACATCCAGGCCCCACAAAACTTTCCATGGTTTACCCCAGACGCTTCACATGCCCTGGTTCAGTCCATTGACAGCACGTCGACCCCGGTATACCACATCATTCCAATTCACTCTATTCCTTGCACATCTTTCACCCTCCTGCATGTACAGGCCCCGATCGCAAAATCTTTTTCACTCCATCCCTCCACTTCCACTTTGGTCTCCTGCTTCTCCTCATTCCCTCTACCTCTGACACATATATCCTCTTTGTCAGTCTTTCCTCACTCATTCTCTCATTGTGACCAAACCATTTCAACACACCCTCTTCTGCTCTCTCAACCACACTCTTTGTATTACCAAACATCTCTCTTACCCTTACATTACTTAATCAAACCACCTCACACTGCATATTGTCCTCAAACATTTCATTTCCAAACATCCACCCTCCTCTGCAAGACCCTATCTATAGCCCATGCCTCACAACCTATAACACTGTTGGAACCAGTATTCCTACAAAAATATCCATTTTTGCTCTCCAAGATAACATTCTCGCCTTCCACACTAATATATATATATATATATATATATATATATATATATATATATATATATATATATATATATATATTATCCCTGGGGATAGGGGAGAAAGAATACTTCCCACGTATTCCCTGCGTGTCGTAGAAGGCGACTAAAAGGGGAGGGAGCAGGGGGCTGGAAATCCTCCCCTCTCGCTTTTTTTTTTTAATTTTCCAAAAGAGGGAACAGAGAAGGGGGCCAGGTGAGGATATTCCCTCAAAGGCCCAGTCCTCTGTTCTCAACGCTATCTTGCTAATGCGGGAAATGGCGAATAGTATGAAAGAAAGATATATATTCCCTGGGGATAGGGGAGAAAGAATACTTCCCCCGTATTCCCTGCGTGTCGTAGAAGGCGACTAAAAGGGGAGGGAGCGGGGGGGCTGGAAATCCTCCCCTCTCATTTTTTTTTTAATTTTCCAAAAGAAGGAACAGAGAATTGGGCCAGGTGAGGGTATTCCCTCAAAGGCCCAGTCCTCTGTTCTTAACGCTATCTCGCTCATGCGGGAAATGGCGAATAGTTTGAAAAGATATATATATATATATATATATATCCCTGGGGATAGGGGAGAAAGAATACTTCCCATGTATTCCCTGCATGTCACAGAAGGTGACTAAAAGGGGAGGGAGTAGGGGGCTGGAAATCCACTATCATAGTGCTCGTCCTTTACTCTGAGAATTGTAAAGAAGCTATTCTGTAGTATATAAGCTGACAAATTCTAATTCTTATTAATTTAGGATTCTTTTGACAGATTCCACCATATAGACAAACAGGGTCACTGAGTGTAATGAGGAGTCTTGCAAAACTTCCACCAGGCTACCCATAAATATGTCCAAGTTCTACTATCAGGGATGCATCTTACATAGCTGACTTTAAAGTTGCACTTTATACACTATCAATTAGAAATGTTTTTGATCCTTGTATTAAAATCTTGCTGTCTGACACATTGACACAGCTCTCTCACTTTCCACAGTAAAGAGAATTAGATTTAGAGTAACAGGAGCTTGTAAGTCCTAGCTCTAAAGAAAATGATCTAAAAAATTCATCAGGTCTAAGAAAATGAATGTTCTGTAACTTAATCACAGGTTTAAATTATTTGAGGTGTCATGTTGGCAAATGGTAGTAATTAGCAATTTTAATGTTTTAATTGATATTCCCACAGAGGATCATCCACTGTGAAGAATCTGATTGTACAACCTATTATCAAAGGAAAGGAACTTCGCGTTCTTTAGGAATTACCCTATAAAGTCTTCAGCCCCTGTAAAATGACCCATGAACAGACATATGGTAAAGCCAGAAAGAATCTTAGTATTATACTGTATTAGAATAATACTCTATACAAAACCATAAACTAGTTCTAATAATAAGGTACATTTTTGGGGGCAAAATACCAGAAAAATTTATCATTCATTCTTCAAGATTCATATAAGGAAAAAAGTAAAATTTCCCAACCCTAATCTTCCTTTTCTCCCTCTATTTCTTCATCAGAAACATGTTAAACATTGGAAGACTCTGATGAAGATCTATGTAAATCTACATTACCACAGAAGGATTGATCACAATGTGTGCTCTGAAGAAGAGAGTCCACAGTAAAGCTAATCTTACAACAAGCTGTTTCCTATAATAGCTATCACCGCATATATTAATCAAATGCTTTATAACTACTCAAGCTAAGTTCTACTTTAACCCAAATTTGGGTTAAATTTATCCTGCTAAAGGACAAATAGTATCCAATAGTCTTAGAATGCATAAGATTTAGTTAAAAGTAAATGGTATCATTCAACAGGACAGTGAATCTTTGACAGCTTAATTGTCTCCTCAGTGACATACCCAACATGGGTATCAAGGGCAACTCCCAGTTTCTAGTTCTACAAAAATAGTTGGCAATAGATCTTTTCAATGAGTATATAACTGAGAAAGCTCACTTGACTTGTATTGTTTACATGAATGTTAAAAAGTCCTTGTGTCATGGTTTAGAGGTATTCACCCAAATACACATCCAGCCAGAGTAATGGTTCTGAATGAAACAAAATATTCGAAGACCAACCTGGCCCTGAGAGGCTTGCAGTAACCACAGAATATGAATAAAGTCATAAAGTTTTGATTCTGCAGAAACAACTTTCCTTCCAAAATACCTTTACACATTTATGTTCAAGGTATGAATTCTGATATACTGCTATCTATCATGGACACAACTAAACACAGTATATAGAAGTTTTGAACTATTCTCTTCTAGCTGTTTTCTGCTTTGCCAGTG
The DNA here is from genome assembly GCF_036320965.1 of Panulirus ornatus. Taxonomy (NCBI): domain Eukaryota; kingdom Metazoa; phylum Arthropoda; class Malacostraca; order Decapoda; family Palinuridae; genus Panulirus; species Panulirus ornatus. Next base: position 4,467,080 of record NC_092265.1, read on the forward strand.
TTAAAAAGTTGCCATGACATCAGTTAACTTCTGATAAGAAACCTCACAGCTGTGCATCAATTCAAAGGCAAGATTTCCCAAAGAACAAGTGTACTGAAATGTGTACTATGTGAATCATCTTCAAACTGAGACTATGCACTTCTTACAACACTTCCTTTAACATTGGGATATTCAAATTTTTCTCCAACAGAAGATCCTTAACATCATTGCTAACCTGGGGTCAGATCTACATGAAACAGCAAGCTAGATGCCAGTGAGGCTTTGCCAAAGCAGGTCAGCAAGTTTGAAGACCATGTCTCAAAATTGTTTTCAGTTTGTCATAAGACACATGAGAAATGACAAGCAAATATCCAGTAAGCCAAACAATACTTATAATCATCTTCAAAGTATATTCTACAAGGACAATAATCAAGCATATACTTGCCTCATTTTCCTACCTCAAAGGAAAGCACTCTATGGTTGTAAATTGTTAACTGAATAAAGGGTTTCTGATTGCTTTATTAATAATATAATATAAAAAAAAAGTTTGCATCCTCTTTTGAAGAAAAAAAAATGCCAACATGGCAAACCCATACAAACACTAGAGTATTGCAGGCTCACAACTGGCATGCAAAATGTTCAGAATTATATTTGGTGTGTAGGTCATTATGGTGAATGGCACTGAAGTTTATACGGAAGATATTTCATGTAGTCTGATGGCCACATATGCCTGGATGGGGAGCCTTGCAGGTCTTATATTATTGGCTTCTTTCTGGCTAAAAAAAAAAATACAGTATTCTATGACAAAGCTGAATATCTCATCATGAAATTCATTCCATGCTTACACAGATAGACAGTGAATGGAATGATAATGAACAGGAGATGTCTTACAAACATGAAGGAGGCACTGACAGAAATAGATATAGTAGTGGAGAAATTGATAGTTAAGAATATTGACATACAGTCCACTCTAATGATCTAATTATTGAATAAATGTGCAGTGCTGAAAGTTAGAATGCTTTCTGAGAAAATATAATATGGTGAAAATACAAATGAAGATATACATATATATATATATATATATATATATATATATATATATATATATATATATATATATATATATATTTATTTTGCTTTGTCGCTGTCTCCCGCGTTAGCGAGGTAGCGCAAGGAAACAGACGAAAGAATGGCCCAACCCACCCACATACACCCATATATATATATATATATATATATATATATATATATATATATATATATATAAATAAGAGTGAGTACTCAAATTACAGAGGTATAAGTTTGTTGAGTATTCCTGGTAAATTATATGGGAGGGTATTGATTGAGAGGGTGAAGGCATGTACAGAGCATCAGATTGGGGAAGAGCAGTGCGGTTTCAGAAGTGGTAGAGGATGTGTGGATCAGGTGTTTGCTTTGAAGAATGTATGTGAGAAATACTTAGAAAAGCAAATGGATTTGTATGTAGCATTTATGGATCTGGAGAAGGCATATGATAGAGTTGATAGAGATGCTCTGTGGAAGGTATTAAGAATATATGGTGTGGGAGGCAAGTTGTTAGAAGCAGTGAAAAGTTTTTATCGAGGATGTAAGGCATGTGTACGTGTAGGAAGAGAGGAAAGTGATTGGTTCTCAGTGAATGTAGGTTTGCGGCAGGGGTGTGTGATGTCTCCATGGTTGTTTAATTTGTTTATGGATGGGGTTGTAAAGGAGGTGAATGCAAGAGTCCTGGAAAGAGGGGCAAGTATGAAGTCTGTTGGGGATGAGAGAGCTTGGGAAGTGAGTCAATTGTTGTTCGCTGATGATACAGCGCTGGTGGCTGATTCATGTGAGAAACTGCAGAAGCTGGTGACTGAGTTTGGTAAAGTGTGTGGAAGAAGAAAGTTGAGAGTAAATGTGAATAAGAGCAAGGTTATTAGGTACAGTAGGGGTGAGGGTCAAGTCAATTGGGAGGTGAGTTTGAATGGAGAAAAACTGGAGGAAGTGAAGTGTTTTAGATATCTGGGAGTGGATCTGTCAGCGGATGGAACCATGGAAGCGGAAGTGGATCATAGGGTGGGGGAGGGGGCGAAAATTTTGGGAGCCTTGAAAAATGTGTGGAAGTCGAGAACATTATCTCGGAAAGCAAAAATGGGTATGTTTGAGGGAATAGTGGTTCCAACAATGCTGTATGGTTGCGAGGCGTGGGCTATGGATAGAGATGTGCGCAGGAGGATGGATGTGCTGGAAATGAGATGTTTGAGGACAATGTGTGGTGTGAGGTGGTTTGATCGAGTAAGTAACGTAAGGGTAAGAGAGATGTGTGGAAATAAAAAGAGCGTGGTCGAGAGAGCAGAAGAGGGTGTTTTGAAATGGTTTGGGCACATGGAGAGAATGAGTGAGGAGAGATTGACCAAGAGGATATATGTGTCGGAGGTGGAGGGAACGAGGAGAAGAGGGAGACCAAATTGGAGGTGGAAAGATGGAGTGAAAAAGATTTTGTGTGATCGGGGCCTGAACATGCATGAGGGTGAAAGGAGGGCAAGAAATAGAGTGAATTGGAGTCATGTGGTATACAGGGGTTGACGTGCTGTCAGTGGATTGAAGCAAGGCATGTGAAGCGTCTGGGGTAAACCATGGAAAGCTGTGTAGGTATGTATATTTGCGTGTCTGGACGTGTGTATGTACATGTGTATGGGGGGGGGGGGGGTTGGGCCATTTCTTTCGTCTGTTTCCTTGCGCTACCTCGCAAACGCGGGAGACAGCGACAAAGTATAAAAAAAAAAAAAAAAAAAAAATATATATATATATATATATATATATATTATATATTTCATCCCTGGGGATAGGGGAGAAAGAATACTTCCCACGTATTCCCTGCATGTCATAGAAGGCAACTAAAAGGGGAGGGAGCGGGGGCTGGAAATCCTTCCCTCCCGTTTTTTTATTTTCCAAAAGAAGGAACAGAGAAGGGGGCCAGGTGAGGATATTCCCTCAAAGGCCCAGTCCTCTGTTCTTAACACTACCTCGCAAATGCGGGAAATGGCGAATAGTATGAAAAACAAAATATTTATTTATTTATTTATTTATTTATTAATTATACTTTGTTGCTGTCTCATGCTTTAGCGAGGTAGCGCAAGGAAATAGACAAAAGAGTGGCCCAACCCACCCACATACACATGTATATACATACACGTCCACACACGCACATATACATACCTATACGTTTCAACATATACATATATATACCTACACAGACATATACATATATAAACATGTACATAATTCATACTTGCTGCCTTTATTCATTCCCATCGCCTCCACGCCACACATGAAATATGACAACCCCCTCCCCAGCATGCATGCGAGGTAGCACTAGGAAAAGACAACAAAGGTCACATTCGTTCACACTCAGTCTCTAGCTGTCAAGTATAATGCACCGAAACCACGGCTCCCTTTCCACATCCACGCCCCACAAAACTTCCATGGTTTACCCCAGATGCTTCACATGCCCTGGTTTAATCTATTGACAGTATGTCGACCTTGGTATACCACATCATTCCAATTCACTCTATTCCTTGCACGTTTTTCACCCTCCTGCATGTTCAGACCCCAATCGCTCAAAATCTTTTTCACTTCATCCTTCCACCTCCAATTTGGTTTCCCACTTCTTCTCATTCCCTCCACCTCTGACACATATATCCTCTTTGTCAATATTTCCTCACTCATTCTCTCCATGTGACCAAACCATTTCAATACACCCTCTTCTGATCTCTCAACCACACTTTTTATTACCACACAACTCTCTTACCCTTTCATTACTTACTCGATCAAACCACCTCACACCACATTTCCAACACATCCACCTTCCTCCTCGCAACCCTATATATAGCCCACACCTCGCGACCATGTATAACCACTATTCCTTCAAACATACCCAATTTTGCTTTCCAAGATAATGTTCTCGCCTTCCACACATTTTTCAATGCTCCCAGAACTTTCGCCCCCTCCCCCACCCTGTGACTCACTTCTGCTTCCATGGTTCCATCCACTGCCAAATCCACTCCCAGATATCTAAAACACTTCACTTCCTCCAGTTTTTCTTCATTCAAACTTACCTCCCAGTTGACTTGTCCCTCAACCCTACTGTACCTAATAACCTTGCTCTTATTCACAATTACTCTCAGCTTTCTTCTTTCACACATTTTACTAAACTCAGTCACCAGCTTCTGCAGTTTCTCACCCAAATGAGCCACCAGCGCTGTATCATCAGCGAACAAACAACTGACTCACTTCGCAAGCCCTCTTATCCACAACAGACTACATACTTGCCCCTCTCTTCAAAACTCTTGCATTCACCTCCCTAACAACCCCATCCATAAACAAATTAAACAACCATGGAGACATCACGCACCCCTGCCGCAAACCGACATTCACTGAGAACCAATTTCCTCTCTTCCTACTCGTACACATGCCTTACACATGCCTTTTCACTGCTTCCAACAACTTCACTGCCACCCCATATACTCTTAATACCTTCCACAGAGCATATCTATCAACTCTATCATATGCCTTCTCCAGATCCATAAATGCTACATACAAATCCATTTCTTTTTCTAAGTATTTCTCACATACATTCTTCAAAGCAAACACCTGATCCACACATCCTCTACCACTTCTGAAACCACGCTGCTCTTCCCCAATCTGATGTTCTGTACATGCCTTCACCCCTCTCAACCAATACCCTTCCATATAATTTCCCAGGAATACTCAACAAACTTATACCTCTGTAATTTGAACACTCACCTTTATCCCCTTTGCCTTTGTACAATGGCACTATGCATGCATTCCGCCAATCCTAAGGCACTTCACCATGAGCCGTACATACACTGAATATCCTCACCAACCAGTCAACAACACAGTCACCCCCTCTTTTAATAAATTCCACTGCAATAACATCCAAACCCGCTGCCTTGCCGGCTTTCATCTTCACAAAGCTTCCACTACCTCTTCTCTGTTTACCAAATCATTCTCCATGACCCTTTCACTTCGCACACAACCTTGACCAAAACACCCTATATCTGCCACTCTCTCGTCTAACACATTCAACAAACCTTCAAAGCACTCACTCTATCTCCTTCTCACATCACCACTTCTTGTTATTACCTCCCCATTAGCCCCCTTCACCAATGTTCCCATTTGTTCTTACGCACTTTATTTACCTCCTTCAAATCATCTTTTTATTCTCCCTGAAATTTAATGATACTCTCTCACCCTAATTCTCATTTGCCCTCTTTTTCACCTCTTGCACCTTCCTCTTGACCTCTTGCCTCTTTCTTTTATACATCTCCCAGTCATTTGCACTATTTCCCTGCAAAAATCATCCAAATGCCTCTCTCTTCTCTTTCACTAATAATCTTACTTCTTCATCTCACCACTCACTCCCCTTTCTAATCTGCCCACCTTCCACGCTTCTCATGCCACAAGCATCTTTTGTGCAAGCCATCACTGCTTCCCTAAATAAATATATATATATATATATATATATGAAGACAAAAAAATCAGAGTACCAAAAGATGAATTTAAAACTTGTGCATAAAAAAATATTAAAGTAACATATGTCCAAAACCTAATTACCCCAGAAGGTCACAAAAATTAACAGGTGTTCAGCATAAAAATCTATGTGATACCACTACAATACTCCTTCACATCCAGTTTAAGAATGCTTTATGGTATCACCCTACTGTAATATCCACAATATGTGAGAGGGTAGGTATCATCAACAAGGTATTGATTTACTGGTAACTAAAAGCTTTGGTTTTCTTTACATGATTGAATGAATACAACCTTTATTCTAATTTTGGCTGTAAACATCATGCATATGAGAATGCAGGTTCAAGTGATGATATGCTACTAGGTGTATCATTTTTCACCTTATAATAACAGTAATGATTATATAAATTATCAAATAATAGGTAATACAAAACTAAGTAAAATAAAGTGATTATTACTGTTCTGAAAGTATACAACAAAGTTGTTTGCAAGGTTTAATAATCTCTGTATAGCATCAGTATAATTGAAATACACTATAGACAAATGATGAAGTACAATTTCTAATCTTTGTAGCAGTTAACATAACTTCAAAACAAAACTTATCTCTTTTAGAAAAATACAACCTAGTCTAAAATAATTCAACTTTAATTGAACTGAAAAGTATTGACAAGGATAAAAAGAAGAGGCTGCATTAATTAGAAAATAGTTCTCACAAATTTATGAAAAGGAACAACAAAATATTAAAAACCATTAAAGAATATAGTTTTCCCTAAACTCGAGAAAATATTTTAATCTATTCAAAATGCATTTATAGAATTCATTAACAAAAATCTAAGAACAAAAATATCGGCTATTATATACAAATTTAAAATTACAAGCCTACACAGTGAAGGTGCTAGAAGGGGGCCCTGAAGTATAAAGCTACATCCCTCATGTACATATAGGTAATAAAATGTACACAGACGTGCACACACACACACACACACACACACACAGCAACATGGTATCAGAATTAAGAGAGCTGAGTTCTAATGAAAAGGAAAGAGACTAAATTTTCCTACCTTGAAGGAGAAAAGAGTGAGTGGTGACCTCATCACAGTACTTTTTAAACAGGTCAGTGAAAAGGACAGAGCAGTTCTTCAAGAGTTGTGGGGATAGAGTAGCCAAAGGACATACCATGAAGTGAAGTAAAAACTTGTTAAAAAAGATGTGAAGAAGTATTTTTATTATATAAGAATGCTGGATGAATGGAACAGAATGACATAGGACATAGTTAATGCAGACAACATACTTTACATAGTTTTAAGAAGTTGTATGATAGTAGAGTACGTTCAAGAGAAGGTGCCTTATGACTGCAAAACTCCCTCCATAAACAGTACAAATAAGTAATTACATACACATCATCTACAGGTGATAGTGATGGTGATAGTGTCAAGCATTCAAAGAGGAGCATCAGCATAGGTATGAAAATACAAGTGATAAGGCACACAGACACTGGTTAACATCTGATTAAAGTTGGCTGGAGCTTGGTTTTGGCCACATTTATGAAACTGTGGAAAGGCAGCTAACCATGGTTGCCTTCTTTAAAAATTATGAAGTTTCTGAGTAGCATGAGCCATAGCCTGGCCCACCCACACTGTAGCTCCTCCCATCCAGTCACCTACTACTGTCTACTCAAGCTGCTCCACTGTATTTCATTTGTAAGTACTGCAAATAACTTATAATGTTTCTTGATGTTTTTCAATATATTATCATAAAGAATCTGAGTTATTATTTATAAACTGATTTAATAACATTTATCATGTAAATATAATCATCATCTGTACTGCCCCAGTGATTTAATAACATTTATCATGTAAATATAATCATCATCTGTACTGTTCCCAGCATCCCAATGAAGCCCTTATTTGTGAGCATTAATGCCACTGGTATGCATCTCCACAGGAGCCATGTCATAATGGCCTGCAACTCTTTTTACACTTATAACTCTTTCAACTGAAACACACCCCAGCACTAACACTGGTCCATCAGTAGACAAAGAACAGCAGTGACCCCTAGGATATTTTTGCTCTTGAGTTCATCATTTCCTTACTGCTGAGTAGGGTGCAGCCTGTGCCTGTATGTGTGTGTTTGTGTGTGCGTGTGATTATTTGTGCATATAGGGAGGGAGTTTTATATTCCAGAAACCCTGTCTCTCAACCACTCACTTTTATATCATAATCACTTAATTATCTTTAAAATTTCCACATTAGTTACCTCAGATTGTTCATCCACTACTCAATTTCTTTTCCACATTTACTACATCATGTAGTTTGTTCCATTCACTCACAATTCTATTCCTCCTTTGGTATCTCCTGACATCTTTTTTTGACTTTGCTAAATTTCCTGTTCTGCCCTATAATTCTTTGCTTTTCCCATATCTCAAAGAGCTGTTCCAATGTCACTGAACACTTCCTTGAAGTGGGGAGTAACCAAATTATGAGAATATAACAGGAAATTATGCAGTGAATGATAAAGAAAAAAATGCAAAGAAATATTTCTAGAGTAATGTAGTAATAGATGAGGATGTATGTATGTTTATATATGCATGTTTGCTTTTATTTTCTTTGGTTAAATTAAATTATTTGTAGTGTAACAGAAATCAACATTTGAGCCTCTCAGTAAACTTGTACCTAAAACAAACAAATGCAGTGAAATTAAAAAGCTGATTTTTCCAGTGGTTACATATATTCACAACAGAATTCTGTCATAATTGTTCATTCCAATTAATATCTGTGGTATGATTTGGGGCACGCTGTAATCATGATTAAAACGGAATGAATAAAAGTGTACAGTATTAGAGAACTTTTATAATACTTTAGACTAACAGCAGAACTTAATAAAACTATTTAATAAAATTAAGAAATATATTGCATAACAATGATGACTTAAGTTTATTAGTATGGACGATAAAAAAAGATCTTGGATGCTAGTGCCAGCACTACTTGAATATGTAATATATCCATCACCTAATACTGAAAAACATCTCTAACGATATTTCATGTATTGTATTTAATCAAAGATTATAAAATTAACAGCAAACTATGCAATACAAATCAGGTAATCCATGTCAACATTATATGTAAACGTTCATTTACTTATACTGGAATGTAAGACTGGCAACAAAAAAAATAGATAACACAAGGTATGTAACAGCCTACTAACTGTGAATATGTCATTACAACATTGATTATTATGGAATGCAAGTTGGATTAGTGAAGTTTGGTTCCTATCAATTTTGCAGTTGTTAAGCATAACTTTTAAAAGTCATGAGTTTGTCTTAATATAGTCTAAGAGATATCAATAGTTGCAGTAAAAAAGTAAAAGTTCAGAGATGAACTGATAATCCTTATAAAGAAAGCACTCTGTTGTCAGCTAATGGTGGTTTATGAAAAATATGCTACTGAAGTACAGTGTCCTGAAACTATAACATATGAGACTGCTATGTTCAAAGCTGAAGCAACTGCATACAACTAATGGCTGTTCATTCATTACCTAAAATTTTCCTTCAGCTAAACAGGTCAGCAACAACAGTATCTTCACATGCCACAAATTATGTTGGAAATCACTTTAGCTCAAAGTAATTATATGAAAAATAAGTCTAATTAATGCACGAACACACACACACAGAAAAAATGGAAGATAACCTAAATGATAACAGGTATCGATTTATTATGAGACTGTTATGGTTCACACTTTAACAAATTGTGGAAACACAGGTAATTGTCTGAAGTAAGCACTGAAAGGCTATATTACAAGACAAGGCCATAAAGTGGCAATGTTCTTGTACACAGGTGACAAAAACAAAAAAACGAGTGGGTCATCAGAAATAAATGCTGGCACTGATGAAAATACCTGAGAGGAGATTTCCCAAGCAAGCTGAACATATGATTAATGACAAGGTATTTAGGTCTGAAAAGGAAAACAGAACTATCAAATGTTTGTGAAAGAATAGCTGGATAAAAATTTTGTAAAATGTGGCATGTAAATTTAATATAGAACAAGAGGTGGAAAGGAAGGGGATGTGGTTTCTTTATGTTGAAACAATGGCAAGTGGTGAAATATTAAAGAATGCAATGAAGTAGAAAACTATTAATATAATACTTTATTATGAACTGTTCAAATTGAGCTGCCCAAGCCAGAGATAAAATTGAAACATGGGTATGGGACATGAAAGCCAACAGACTATCAACAGCTTAGATGGGTCTTGTGCACAGTAGTTGCAAAATTATATGAATAGATATGAGGAAGGAGAACCATGAATGAAAAATAATAATGTATAATGACAGGTTCGTAAATCTTGTGGTGCCGAGTTGATATGGGAGGTAAAACAGATGGATTTAGGAAATATTATTTGAACTGTATATGAGTTAGGAAAACAAAATTTGTAAGTTCTGAAGACAAAATGACACATGCTAGCTTTTTTCGTTTAAGACCAGTTATTTGGCAATTGGAGCTTAAAGATTCTGTACTGGTGACACAAGTGGATACATGAATCTTCTGATTAGATACAAAGAAGGTGGATTGATATTTATGCATCATATTTCTTTTATCCATTTCTGTTTTATACTATGCAGGAACTTTTTAACTAAATAAAAAATCCCTTCAGAAAAAGAAACATAGTATAACCTATATGTGCAGATTAGACATAAAGGAAAAAAATCTCGTTTCAGGAAAAGAAATAAAGTATAACTAATATATGGAGAACAAACATTACAGAAAAATTACTTTAACAATTAGATATCATAAAAATATTAGATGCATAGTGTAATGTTATTTTTATACATTAGCAGAGTTTCTTATGGTCTGCAAAATATTAAAGAAACATCACTTACAAATATTCCAGTAATTACTGTATGCCTGGAATATAAAGACTGACAATATAGAATACAGATGTGCCTTCTAGTGTTCTTTATACAATACTATTGCAGACTTTTTTGTCATCCATTAATGTGTGCAAAACAAGTGGAATATCCTTACATGGATGAATCTTTAACTCTGAAAAAATTGAGGATTGACAAATTTAACAAAAGTTTAAAAATGAAAACATCAGTCATGAGGAAGTTCTCTAATAATTTCAATCTGATGTGGCTCACAAAATACTGAAAATATATGAACGATGTGCATAAAATGTGGAGGTTGAGGGTCAGCTCCTTGTGCATATTCTAACATAAAGATTTCTCACATAAAGATTTCTCTCAGTCAAAAAGATGTATCCTATATCAACAAGCTTAGTAAAATTCAGAGAATGACATAATCTGCATGATTTTTTGTATTTCTGTGAATGGCAGCACAACTCAAAAAATCTCAAATCAATTCTGTCTACAGATACTTCAAATACAAACTTCAGGAGCTGCAACAACACCAAATATTGATAAAATCATAACAGCAATACATATTGCTTCACTGATAATCTTAGATGTTTCATTTTCCTGTAAATATCTAATAACATCATTATTGGAATTTGCTTTAAAGAGGTACTCTATATATCTTTGATCATAAAGGTTATTCCATGCAGAAGATGATTCCCTATACTTTACCTGCCAGGATATTTGTCTTCGTCATGTATGCATTTTCCTTATTTCCTGTTAAAGAAGGGTTACATAAACAACCCTCTTAAACTTTTTGGATGCTATTCATCTCACCTTTAAGTGTAAAAATACTATGGCACAGCTCAAAACATATGCTGTAGTATTCTACTTATTTGTTTGGCCATGACATCAGTGGAGCAGACACTGCAATTTACATTTATAAAACAGAATATGCATAAAAAATGATGGTTCCCTCTACACGTACACTCAAGAGAGAAAGCAAAAGTATGGAAATATTAAAAGGGTGAACGTAGATGGGATGCAATCTACGACAGACAAATAAGAAATTGTGTGTTTGAGGACTAATGCACTAAAAATGTTAAGAAGATCTTCAAAAGTACTTCAGAATGAAAGACTCCATGGAAAAGAAACACGAGTAGGAAAGTACTACATTTTCATGTCACCAAGGCAGTGCTTCCACTGCCAAAAGATGAAAACCAATATACTTTCTGTACCATGTATAGTTACAGTATCTCAATTATAACTTTCATACGAAAATTCAGCATAAAAGTCTTACCCTCATTATATATCCACTGATGATATACTAATTAAATTTATATGGACATAAACTGAATTTTTAACTCCATATAAACAAACAGTTTTGATGTATAGGCACTTATTTCTCTACTGTGCCAAGCTAGCACTTACTTTACTTTGTGTTCCAAGCACAATCTTCTTAGACACATGCATCCAAAAGTTTAATAAAAGCTTGTAACTTCTAAAGTTGTATAGACTACAGCATGATCATACACAATAACGATCCCAAACAAAACGAAAACTTGATGACTTTTAAAGTTGTATAGATTACAGCAAGGTAATACCCAATAATGAGACCAGACGAAAAAAAAATTTGGTTGTTAATAATAACATTTAACTTAGCACAATGCAGCATTACGTCAATACATCATAGTATTTCTCTCCACCGGCCATCTATTGGTTACCAAAAGCCAACATGTAGCAGGGATGTCTTCCTCAAGAGGTATTATTTCTCTGATACCTACATACTATACTGTAAAAGGAAATTTTCCCAGTAAGGAGAGTACCTATACATTCATGGAGAACAAATTTCCAACATTTGATTTAGGCTAACATTAAAGCTTCCTCTTCTTAAATGGAAGTTACATACATAGTAAGTGATGTTCAGAGCAAATTTGTTTACCATGAATCTTATTTTACACAGTAAAAGGGGGAAATGTGTTCTAAACCCCCTGACTCCCTCACTTAAAACCAGTATTCTTACTATGTGACATGTCAGACACAAATAGAAAATAAAATACTAATCAAATACTATCTAATTATGCAGTATAAAACTCTAATTCTCCAAGACAACCATCCTTTCTTCAAATGGAGGATATAATCCTTGAAAATGGTGCCCAAAAGAAATCTGTTCCAGGCCCTTCCCCAGGATCCAGTTTTCTTACTATGTGATATCAGACAAATAAGAAATCAAATACTACTTAACATTGCAATATCAGACTACATAGAGGTACTCATTCTTACGTGCCAAAAGCTATGGAAGTTAAGCAATTGCTGGTCTGAGCAGAGGTTACTGGAGGGTCATCACAGCTGTCAGTAGGTAAAAGAGGCCTTAAACTCACCAAGAACACAGAAGCAGCAACCCTATCAACATCTCCAGTGAGCTTGATGTTGTGTATTTTCTATCACTTCTCAAGCCTCACACCATCCTTAACTTATGAAGAAGGCTTGGTAGTTGAAGAGTCTCCCCTCTTCATGCTGTAAGTACTCATGCAGCTTCAGTACCTTTGAACAGATGATGGTAGAGGTTATCAATACCATTTTCTGATTCAGATCTTTCCAATCTTAGTCCCATCATTTTTTCAATCTTCTCAGTCAATAAGTATCTCAATCAGGATATTATCTTAAATAACAGTGAGGAAGATTGAACCATGGAGATTTTGATCTTTTCTACACTCCTCATTATTGAAGATGTGCTTGACTTGCTTGTATAACTTGAATGCCCAATCACAGTGGAAACGCTGCCACTCTTACGTCTTGAAGGAGGAGGTCTATGCAGTGTTCTTTTAAACAAAACAGCTTTGAGAAAACCACATTTTCCCACAGCCTTTCATTATTCAAAGTCCAGTGCATTCCAAAATCAAGTCTTTTTACCCATACATTACTCTAAAATCAACACATTGAGTTGCTTGCATGACTGTTTTGTACTGTGCTAGCTATACTGTAGCTTTAGTATAGCAACAGTGCAGTAAAACATTTAAAAAAATAAGCAGTTTATTCAAGGGTAGTAAGCATTCTCCCAGACTTGCCTAATATACTTTTATTCCTCACCCATACCTCTCATCTAATCTTATTCATTTCCTCTCAGACCAGCTTGTTACTCTCTTTCATACAGATTCATTTTTCTTCTAAGATCTTATTTCCTTTCCTTTTATTTTATAAATACCATCCTTTTAACTCTTCTAATTTGGGCTTTACATTCTTCTATCTTTGCCTTCCATTCATCACTATTCACCACTAAAATGACAGTGACAAACTATGTTGTGCAATTACTGTTACTGAAACAGATCAGGTACTGCCTTAAGTAAATCAGTACCCTCATTTCTCAATCATCTGAAATCAAAATAGTTTTAAATGTAATTAATCAAAGTGTATCTTCAACTTGGTAACAAGCATTGTGCTCTTCCTAGATTCATTCAAACAGGGATTAAGCAAGGAAGAAAAAACTACAGGAAATTTGGAAGGGTAGCACGATCTAAAGTATCAGGGCCTAGGAGAGGAGGAACGAGAGCATGCCAGTGAAAGACGATTCATCACAGTAAACTGGTACTTACCATGGTTGGCACACACATCACAAGCTTCATATGACTCAAAGCAAAACTGGCAATACCTCACACCTCAATCATACGGAATATGAATCAACTGGCATGCACAACATTTACTCACTCGAGTATTCAATTGCAAATTCTGAGCAGTTTGAATTCAATTTTTATGAGGAAAATCTGAATTATTTGCAAGCAAAATTATAAAGATCTTCAAGAAAAGGAAAGGGTGTTAATTTCATCTATCCAATTAATCAACTACATTTAAAAGACCCTCCTGGCAGTGCATGTCTATACTGTACTCTATACCTCCATTCTTATTATATTATCATTACTGTTGTATAGCATGAAGGACCTCTTCTCCAAGGGGTCGTGCAACTCCAAAATTGCACTGAAATTGGCAGCAAGGGAAGGATTTACTGTTTTAGAGAAAGAAATTCTCTAGCAAGATTTTACTCCAAAAATATAACCTCACAGAAGGTGACTTTTTCATCATGATGAAAATACAACCACACACAGTCTAGTAATGAAATCTACCTATTCACCTATCTTTTTTTATACTTGACCCAATGAAACACCACGAGAATAGCTTGACCAACCTTTCTAATTAAATATTTTTTTTGAACTGCAGTTGATAAACGAAAGAGCTTAAGTAAATTTCTTATTACAAATCTTACAAATAACACACACATGCACACTAAATCCTACACCATTAAAGCTATCCTAGATACAAAAATCAGCATAATAATACTGGTGATTTCATGAGATGTTGCCCCTTTAATCCTACAATTACAATTGTTTTCATTAATTTACCCAATATAAAGCCTGTGCAACAGACAAAATCTGCAACAGAACTATGTTAATATTCTATGACTTAACCTAAGAATGTCTTGCCTTTATGTAGAATCCCTTACTTAGCTAATTCTAATAAATCAATCACAGACAAATAATAACATCACATTTAAATTGCAAGAACTGGCAGGAAGGTGGGATGTAATTACAATGGACTGCACAAAGAAATTTTCATCTCTAAAGTATTTATGTAAATACCTTTTTTCATCATTGCTGGTAACTAATCTTATTTTACAGTACAAAGAATATATGCTATATTTACTCTGCTCATTACACCCAGCTCCTAACACTGTAAAAAAGACCACTGTAATAAAGTCTGACATGAGTCAGTGGAACAAGTCATTCTTAACTGCATAAGAGGAACCCAAGTACATAACCTGGACATAATAAAAGGATATTTACTAGGAAACATCAAAAGTTAACTCTGAAGTTCCAATCCTCTTCATCACACGAGTAAGTCCTCTCCATAATGATAGATGCAAGCACTTTCAAAACCACTACCCCAGACCCATCTCTAACCTCCACCTTAAACATTTATGATACATAGCTGCAAATTCTCTTGACAACTATTTTCAATTCCTTCTACACTTAAAAGTAAATACCTTCCCAGTGGAATATCTTTATCATTCCCATCCTCATCCCCATCAAACCTCAAAGCAGTCCTTCATACAAAATCAATTCCCTCCTTTGTGCCCCAAACTACAATTAATGGTAGTCTCATTTCCCTTACCATGTCTTGTACATCATCTTGCCACACTTTCTTAATTCACATTTGAAATCCTCAAAAACAGACAACTTTCCCATCACACAAAACTCACCCAAATCAACATATGCAAAAAAGTTTATTGAAAGGATGCAATTATTTGTGAATTAGGTGTTTAAAATGTTCAAAGAAAGACTGTTAAAGGCTGTAGTATTAGTCATTGGATATAAGGTTGTGAGATATATGAATAAAAGTAAAAATGTATGGTGGATCGATAAGATTAGAAATGCTGTGGAAGAGAAGGCATGTGGTAGATTGCTCAACAGGAATATAACGGTGGAAGTTCAGCAAAGGAGGATGCAAGATGCACAAGCAGAGTGTTAAGAAGCTGATAGTGAAAAGTTCAGGGAAAATAAGATACTGTACTGAATGGAGGTGAAAGGAAAGAGTTGGATGTAGGAGTAGAAACATAAATGTGACAAGTAAGGAAGGGAAGTTGGTGAATCAAAAGGTTAAGAAAAATGGAAAGAGTATTTTGAAGAAGTTTTGATTCAGGAAAAAGGTGAGGCAGCAGTTGCTTTATGCATGGGGAGGGAGGATGGAAGGAAAAGGTTATAAGGTCCCATAGTAAGAAGGGAGGTAAAAGGACCATAATGAGGTTGAAGGTAGGAGAGGCACGTGGAGTGGATGGAATTATGGCTGAAATGTTGAGGTATGGAGGAGAAATAGTGATACAATGAATGCATTTGATATGTAATTTAGCATGGAAGCAGAGTGTTGTGCCTGAGGATTGGGTGAAAGCTATTAAAGATTGTTCCTTTATTCAAAGGAAAAGATACCCAGGACTTGTGTGGCAATTACAAGGGAATAAGTCTGTTACATACACCAGAAAAATTGTACAGATGAGTGTTGACATAAAGTGATGAATGTGACTGAATGCAGAATCAGCGAGAAGCAGCTGTTGATACCCACTTAATACATAAGTTTATGTTTCACACATCTTCCTTTATACATTGGCACAATTCCTCCACCCATCTAGCCTTTTGGTATACTGCCTTCTTTCCATGTTTCCCCAAGCATTGTTAGAAAGTACTTGTAAAAAACTAAACGTCTTCTGCTACCCATTTCCTACTAACTGATCTTATCAAATCCTATTGGTTACTTCTAACCTATGACAGCCCCAAATTAATTCTAAGCATACCTTCCTCATATGCCACTGCTTTAACTATATCCTTAACATTTCATGAATTCTCATATCACCAATTGTTTCCTTAAGGTACTTTTTTGTAATACAACTTTTATATAAATGTTTACTGCTTTTGGGGCTTCACCTTCTCTAACTTCCTTACTCCAAAACATCCTGTATCATGAATGCAATATTCAACTCTCCTACAAAAACCATATCAAGTTTCTCTCACTATCTTATGATCATTTAAAATTTGTGTTTCCCACCTTTATATCACAATTGGCATGCAATCTTCTCCTCATGTACACGTGTATCTAGCAGAATCACCTGGTATGCTTTCATCATATCCTTAATGGCTTTCCCTAATAGCTCTCAAAATCTCATTCTGCAAATATTCTTTTCTTTCTCATTCTACCTACTGCACCTAATGCTTCACATAAAAATAATTCAATTTTTCTCAAATTTCATTTACTTGTTTGAATTATTATTCTTAAATGTTACCTTAGATGTCTTCATACTTCATGACATGCTTCCTAATTTCTACTTCCCTCTGTAATACAACCTTCAACCAAATGACATTTACAATAATTTTCCTATGAGTTTCAGTCAAATTTCTTAAGAATCTAATCTCTCTATGACTAGAATCCTAATGGGCTATCTATATTTTTCATTTGTGGGGATTTTAAGCTAGCCATACCAACCTTTATATAATTAAGAAAGTATAGGTAAACAATATTCCCTTAACCAAAAGGGGTCTCTTTTAACTTTCTAAT
The DNA here is from genome assembly GCF_036320965.1 of Panulirus ornatus. Taxonomy (NCBI): domain Eukaryota; kingdom Metazoa; phylum Arthropoda; class Malacostraca; order Decapoda; family Palinuridae; genus Panulirus; species Panulirus ornatus. The sequence continues at coordinate 4,484,551 of NC_092265.1, forward strand.
TTACACAAACAAATGAAAATTAATACTAAATGTTTATTTTGCATTGTGAATATTCTGTACATTTATGTTCATGCACTTTCGATGCCCACAGGAAAATTACAGTTTATGTAAGATTACGATATAAAGTCTGACATAAAGTATACTTACTTGTGCCTGAATAAACAAACTGAACCATAAATAATAATATGCTGGTTCCATCCCACATTGTGTGATGGTTAATTATATACTAGCTACTGTAATAAACAAAATAATGAAAAAACATGATACCATAACCCTAAAATGTCCCTTATCTCTGCACTGGAGGATCTATCAATCTACTTAAAAAAATGTAGAATTTTTTCACATAATGGAAGGATATGATTACACTGGTAATATTCAACCTCATGGTCCTCTCTCTCTACTGCTTCAATTTCTTACAGTGCAAAAATATTATTTCAACTTAACTCTCTATCTCTCAAAATGCACACATCATTCATTCATTCTTCAACATTTAAAGCACTATACACTGCCATAGGTTTCACCTGAACAAAAATAGAACAGATACACACATATATCATTAGCAATGGTATCTTTGGGTAGACCACCACATAACTAACACAGAAGTATACTAGCCATATTGCACAATTATTCAGCAGTGCTTAAGTACAAGTGAAGGTGTTGCAGTGTTCTACTACAGCTCCATTTGACACACTGTTGTGGCTATGACTGTGTCCAGAATGTGTGATCCTTACTGAGCTGCAACTTGATGATTAAGTGTCCAAGTAAAAAAAAATAAATAACTATTGTATTCATTCTCACGACAATGCATAGGTTAATTCTTATGTTCCCTACAAAACGCCACAGTTCTACGACTTGTGATGACTTCATCATAAAACATTTGAACCTTATACCAAACTCTTCAATTTATGACTGTGAAGAGATGGTTGATTCATCACTGACCTTTGAAAATACTGTTAAAAACATTGACTAAATGCATGTATCCTGCATCTTAAGCCATTGCTGAAATCTTTAGAAATCAAGATGATAGGAAGCATTGTGGTTTCACAGATATTTCCAATTGGCTACAAACTCAAGGAAGGCTTCTCTTTTAGCTTGTACTTTTTGGTCTCCTAAGTTGCTTAAAGGGGATATGTGCACTTTAATTAAATAATGGGGCCCTTCCCATGAATGATTTTCTAAAGCTCCTGAATTTCTGAACTACCAGCTTTGTTTTTTCCCTTGCACACGTACAATTATTTTCCAGCTTTGTACATTAAACTTAAATATCTAAACAATGATTCCTGTTTTGAAGTACCATGGTATTATGTTACACTCCTCCTTGCTAAACAGACTGAATTACACTCTGAGATATTATTTTCTTTGAAAAACTACTCATAGTTTTGAATCAGAAGGTAAGGGAACCTGCAAAATCTCAGACAACTAGTCACTACACATGAGAAATTTGAACTAGTTATCCTTTACTATGAAACAGATAACCACATTAAATATTCTTGTTTGATATTACATTAGCAAGGGATATAGTACAGTTACCCTTCATGATTACTGAAGTCCATCAATATCTTTTACTGCCTAAAAGCAATTACAGTTTTTTGGTTATTGAAGTGAAAGTTGACATGATACCTACGTTATAATATCAATGTGGTGAAGGAGTAAACTTGACAGTGGGAGTGATCATGCTTGGGCCAGTGGTGAATCCTTTGGAGATAACAGGTAAAGTGGTGTCATTTGAAGTAGAGATTGTAACATGTGATGCTTCCCATGGAGGCCTCGGTTGCTGGTGTTGTCCAGGTAGAAGTGGGGACATTATGGGGATTACAATATCATCCATGTTGGGAAGTACAAACACTTTCTCAAATATAACTCTTAACTGCTTTTGAATGAACTCCACCAAAATTGGTAAATTGAGAATGCGATCTCCAAGTCTGGGTCGTGCTACCATCAGCAGCTCAGGAATTCCACGAAAACCATACCACAGGCGATCAGCAGGAGGTGGAGGAACATTCAGTGATAAGGTGCCTGCAAGTCGTCTCACCTCTACTCTAAGCTCTATCCGCGTATTACTGACGCCCTGGAGTGCTCGCTGTAGTAACCTCCATTCAGCAGCTTGCTGAAAGTAACGTGATCCTGCCACAGTGTCCACAATTCTTAACAATCTTCGAGAAGTTGGTCCACTGCCTCCAACAGGAAGACCAGCTTCTGCTGCCAAGCCTTCTTCTTCCCCTTCTTCTTCACTTGAAGATTCTACACTATCATCTGTGTCAGTATCAAAGTGGAGGTTACGAAGGAGACGGTCAGAAGAAGGGGATCGAGTGTACACTCTTGGTCCAGCATGTGGTGCTGGTTCTCCAGGACTAGGGGGTGAGGATGTGTTAGGGGTATTCCCCTCCAGACCAGTTGTACGTTTAAGTTTCATAAGGTCTAATTTGGTTTCCAAACTCATTGTAAAATTGCCAGCATATTCAACTTTTAGGTCTACCCAAAGTCCCCTTGAATCAACTTGTGGACTGCCAACAGCACATAACTGAGGAGTGGCTGATCCCATGTTCACTCCACAAACCACAATATCCCCTACGAAGTAAGGAACATGAAGTTTGCTTAATTTTCTCTGAACACGTTCCTGCACCTGTAAAAACAATTCTCATGTGAAATCACAGCATGTCATTCTTTTTAGTACAATATGAATATATTATATATATTATTTTTTTTATTATACTTTGTCGCTGTCTCCCGCGTTTGCGAGGTAGCGCAAGGAAACAGACGAAAGAAATGGCCCAACCCCCCCCCCATACACATGTATATACGTACGTCCACACACGCAAATATACATACCTACACAGCTTTCCATGGTTTACCCCAGACGCTTCACATGCCTTGATTCAATCCACTGACAGCACGTCAATCCCGGTATACCACATCGCTCCAATTCACTCTATTCCTTGCCCTCCTTTCACCCTCCTGCATGTTCAGGCCCCGATCACACAAAATCTTTTTCACTCCATCTTTCCACCTCCAATTTGGTCTCCCTCTTCTCCTCGTTCCCTCCACCTCCGACACATATATCCTCTTGGTCAATCTTTCCTCACTCATTCTCTCCATGTGCCCAAACCACTTCAAAACACCCTCTTCTGCTCTCTCAACCACGCTCTTTTTATTTCCACACATCTCTCTTACTCTTACGTTACTCACTCGATCAAACCACCTCACACCACACATTGTCCTCAAACATCTCATTTCCAGCACATCCATCCTCCTGCGCACAACTCTATCCATAGCCCACGCCTCGCAACCATACAACATTGTTGGAACCACTATTCCTTCAAACATACCCATTTTTGCTTTCCGAGATAATGTTCTCGACTTCCACACATTCTTCAAGGCCCCCAGAATTTTCGCCCCCTCCCCCACCCTATGATCCACTTCCGCTTCCATGTTTCCATCCGCTGCCAGATCCACTCCCAGATATCTAAAACACTTCACTTCCTCCAGTTTTTCTCCATTCAAACTCACCTCCCAATTGACTTGACCCTCAACCCTACTGTACCTAATAACAATATGAATATACATCATTAAATTCACATAGGAAACTTCTAAATACTGCTAACGCAAACCCTTTTGAATCAATGTTAAGCTTTTCCCCTTAATAATTCTCACCATATAGGAATTAATAATTTGACAGATAACTATTTTGCTATCTTGACTAACCCCAAAATCAGCAAAACTCCCTAATAAATCAACCAACAAAAATATTAAAAGATATGATAAAAAAAAAATGTATTCTACAGGTATAAAGTAAAGAATGATGTTTAGTAATTCAACACTGTTAAAAGACAACCTTAAAACTGAAAAACTGGGTTCTGAAATAAATTAGGAAAGTTTTTCATATTTACCTAACACCAGGAACATACAAAGAAGGCCTCATTTGCTACAATCCACTCTCTTGCTGTCATGTGCAATGCACCTAAACCAGTCCCCTATCTACAGCCAAAGCTAGCAGACCTTTTGTGGTTTTTCCCTCTTCACTTCATATGCCCTGGTTCAGCACAATAATAGCATGTCACCCCCTGTATGCCACATCACTCCAATTCACTCTATCCAATGTACACCCTTTAACCTGCATCAGCAAGGTAGCACCAGGAAACAGATGAAAAAAGGCCACATCTGCTCACACTCACTATCTATTTGTCAAGTGTAATGCACTGAAACCACAGCTCCCTATCCATTTCCAGGCCCCACAAGCCTTTCTATGGTTTAACCTCGACATTTCACATGCCATGGTTGTCCACTGACAGGAAGTCGACCCCAGTTTACCAAACTGTTCCAATTCATTCTATTCCGTGAACGTCTTTCACTCTCCTGTATGTTCAGGCCCTGATCACTCAAAATCTTTTACACAATATCCTTCCACCTCCAATTTGGTCTCCCACTTCTCTTTATTCCATCCACACCTGACACATATATCCTCTTTGTCAACCTTTCCTCACTCATTCCCTCCATATGTCCAAATCATTTCATCCCACCCTCTTCTGCTCCATCAACCACTTTTTTTTTTTTTTTTACAACACACCTCTCTTACACTTTCATTACTTAATCAAACCACCTCACACCACATGCTGTCCTCAAACATTTCATTTCCAACACATCCATCCTCCTCTGCACAACCCTATCTACAGCCAATGCCTTGCAACCATATAATATTGTTGGAAATACTATTCCTTCAAACATACCCATTATTGATCTCCAAAGTAACATTCTCTCTTTTCATAATCTTTCATCGCTCCCAGATCCTTCGCCCCTTCCCCCACCCTATGACTCACTTTAGCTCCCATTGTTCCATTCGATGCCAAGTCCACTCCCAGATATCTAAATTACTTCACTTCCTCCAATTTTTCTCCATTCAAACTTACATCCCTACTAGCTTGTTCCTTAACTCTTCTGAACATAATAATCTTGCTCATATTCACATTTACACTCAACTTTCCCTTTTCACATATTTTTTCCTCCAACTTTTGCAGTTTCTCATTCGAGTCTGCCACCAGCACTGTATCACTGGTGAACAACAACTGACTCACTTTCCAGGCCCTCATCCCCAACAGACTGCATACTCACCCCACTCTCCAAAAATTCTTGCATTTACCTCCCTAACCATCCCATCCATAAACAAATTAAAAGAGCCATGGTGACATCACACACCCCTACCACAGACCTTCTCTCCTCTTTTGTTACTCGTACACATGGCATACACTATTGATAAAAACTTCTCACCACTTCTAGCAGCTTTCCTCCCACCCCATACATCCTTAAGACCCTCTACAAAGCATCTCTATCAACCCTATCATATGCCTTATCCAGATCCATAAATGCCATATATATATATATATATATACTATTTGCCATTTCCCGCGTTAGTGAGTAGCGTTAAGAACAGAGGACTGAGCTTTGAGGGATTATCCTCACCTGGCCCCCTTCTTTGTTCCTTCTTTTCGAAAATTAAAAAAGTGAGAGGGGAGGATTTCCAGCCCCCTGCTCCCTCCCCTTTTAGTTGCCTTCTATGACACGCAGGGAATACGTGGAAAGTATTCTTTCTCTCCTATCCCAGGGATAATATATATTTTATATTTATTCATTTTATTTTGCTTTGTCGCTGTCTCCCGCGTTAGCGAGGTAACGCCTAGGAAACATACGAAAGAATGGCCCAACCCACCCACATACACATGGATATACATACATGTCCACACACAGCACATATAAATATCTATACATCTCAACGTGTACATATATATACACACCCAGACATATACATATATACACATGTACATAATTCATACTGTCTGCCCTTATTCATTCCCATCGCCATTCATTCGTGTAATGATCTCATCATCAGGGAAGATACGAGAATGAGATAGAAAACACAGAACAGGTGAAAGGCAGGCATAGGATCGAGTTATTTGGAATGATGTGGTAAACTGGGGTCAATGTGCTGTCATGGACTATACCAGGGCATGTAAAGCATCTGAGGTAAACTGTGGAAAGGTCTGTGCGGCCTGAGGAGCTATGGTTTCAGTGTATAACACATGACAGCTTGTGAATGAATGCTAGCAGACATGGCCTTTCTCTGTCTGTTCCTGGCAATCTTGCTAACATGGGAAACAGTGATCAAGTATGAAAAAAAGAAGATATTTGTGATCAATCCTAATACAAGATTCTTGCACACTCTATGCTTAAAGTTTTCCTTATAACCAAAGCCATCATTGCTCATCTCATTTTTTCTCCCTTTCATTATGACATTCAACTTCAGCTTTCCTATTAGCATCCTCACTAAACTTTCCTCCTACACATCTAAACTCATCCATAACTTCCAGTTCTCCACCTTGTAGAAAGTATTACACTGTGATCTATTCCTTTCAGAAATTACCATCTTGCTTTTATTTGCATTCATTTTATGCATCCTCCTCTTATACACATCACAAAAATGGCTCACCATTCTAATCAACTTTCCCTCTGCACTACTTCCACTGGGGAAGCCGCAGACAGCATTTCAAAGTCTTTCGTGCACACTCTAAAGTATCTACAAAATACCATCTCAAAACTGATTCCTAAAAAAGGGTTAATTATACATTATGATGAGGATAAATTTTTCATGACAATGTTCACTTACTTTGTTGGCCCAATAGGGGTTACGTAAAAAATCATAAAAGAGTCGTCCAGCCAAAGCATTAATCCAGGCTACATTTGCTGGACCTGGCGTTCCATCAGATGACATGCCACCAGGCTGATAAAGTAACCGGGCCATGTAGCGTTCAAAATTCATTTCAGGTGGAGTTGAAGCTGCACCTTCCTGTGAACCACGAAAAATTTATGAGCTTTTTATGTTTTTGCAGATTCAAAACCGACTAATTTACCAACATGTATTAAATCAAAAGTTCTATTAGCTAAAAGAAACACTTAAAGAACAATTCATGTACTTTGCCAATGAAAAAGAATTAGTCACTATTATTTCACAGTAACAAATTCTTTTGCAGACCTTATTTCTACAAGTCATAATAGTCATCTTAGGATAATTTTGCTGTCAAAATTCAAATTTTATTCAATAAAAAACACTCAATCATTCCTTTTTCTCTATCTATATTCTACAATCCTGTATCAAACCACACCGTGCAATTAACATTAAAATGTCTCCTCAACCCCATTAGAGTCCAAGAGATTCAACACATAGTTTTTAACATCATATTTAGGATATAGTTGGAATAATTTTACTGCAATTCTTACAGCATACTAATCAGATGTTGCAAAGGTGGCTGATTGTTTGGAATTGACCTATCAACTGACAAGGTCAATAATACTGTTAACGTTAAGCTGCATCAACCAACCAATCCACCTTTATCATGTGTTAAAGATAATTCTATGACGACACATATTCTCATTATGTGTAAGACTTGCTTTTCCAGTAATCCAGATTACCCACAAAATACAAACTGCTGACAAGTTATCTGAGGTAACTAGGGTCTCAGCAAGGCTTCAAATACTAACTGTAATATGTTTCAGATACAGACCTTTACCCATATCTTGAATTTATAAGGAATCTGCTTTATATAATTTTTACTTGCCTGCTGCTGTTGTTCTTTTCCTTGGCTGAAAGGAGATTCTGGTATCCCTTCAAGAAGCACAGTATCCCCTACATCTTGACTTGTAGGTTTGTGACTAGGTGATGACTGTGCCTTCAAACTAAGTTCTGATGCTGCTACTAAGCGTCGAAACCTGATGATGTATAAATTTTGACAAATAAAAATCCTCAAATGTACAAATTTTTGCTCAAAAAAACGATTTACATAATGGCATATGATGACCATTTCTGACCAAAAAAAAATGTTTGTGCTTGACTAGAATACTGAATTCCAAATATATTATAAGCCCAACTCAACTTTTTCGCTGTCTACAAGGAGGAATGAAATGACTTCTATATCATGAGAGGTATAATCCACAAAGCAAGTCAAAATTCATACAAAGCCTGCACAGAGAAGGAAAAAACATGAATTACAGAAAAAAATAATGACCCCTACAAAAACAAGGCATAACCAACACATCTGATAAATCACATTGCTCTTAACAGAACTATTACTATCACTGTTTTTTTCTAAAAACTGCTTACCTTTTCCCTCCTTAGTAAGGTAGAAATAGAAACAGAACTAAACCTCAGGAAAAATTCTTGTCTAGCCCCTGTCTTTGTTCAAATTTTTTGAAAGTGATGCTACATGAGGTTGGATTTTAAGCACCCAGGTCCTTTCTCTCAGAGTAGTCTTCCACAACAAACATAAGGTATGTATGTTACATTTTTGGTCTCCCATATCCCTGATGATATTAACTAAATAAGGACCACAACAAACTTTAAATACAGTTAGATCTCAGATTCAAATATGCTTAGCTCTAAGACATCCAAAATTCAAACACCTACATAATTAAGTTTTCCAACAAAATGATACACGAGTTTCCAAAGGCTGCCAATTATTTTCCGTTTGTTGCCAGAGCCTAAGCCAAAGCATCCCACATTAATGCTTCAAGGTCGGAGTGCTATGTGCTTTTCTCAGATATCTCTGTTTTTTCTTTGAGAATGCAGACTTTAGAGAGCTTTTCATAATCCTGGGATTTTCAGAATGAAATACTCAAGAGATTAAATTGAGTCTCACACCTTTCCCTGTCAGTAAAATCATCAAACAATCTTAGGTGACCTTGATCCTTGGAGTATGCTTTTCCACCCTTTTCATAAATGACTTGGCCAGCATTTTTTCTAAAATAATCCAGTCTCATCCTCATTTAACACTTGCTGAGGTGTGCAACTTATTTTGACATTAATTTTCTTGAAATTAGCATCAAGCAGAATGTAAGAAACAGAGATAACTATGAAAAAAGCAGGCACTAAATCACAGCCATTTTGAGTGCATGTGGTTGGGATACAAATTGAAACATACTTTGACAGTGGATGGGATACAATTTGAAAGGTATTTCACAAAGACAGCATTGAGACATGCCTAATATCTGAATAATAATAATGATATCTTGTAATACTTTACTACTGGAAATGAATACATGTAAGCTGAAAATATGAATTCATGTGAAATACATCACAATGCCAAGGACTTAGTGTCACTCAGAAAGTTTGTACCTTAATTCTTTAAAGTTTCCAGAGTGAAACATTGCTCTACGTGAAAGAATAAACTGGAGCTACGTGGTATACAAGAAATGTGATATGCAGATATGCCCTAATTCAGCACACTGACAGCATTGACATGCTGTAAATGGGCTGAACCAGGGCATACAAAACAGTCAGGAAACCATGGAAAGGTATGTCAGACTTGGTTGTGCACAGGAGGGTCTGGATTTGATTCAGTTTACATGATGGCTTAAAAGTGGATGTGGGCAATTGTGGCCATTCTTCATCTGTTCCTTGCTACTGCAGGAAAGGGCTATAAAAAAAACACTAACTGAACAAGTCATACCATGATCCCTAAGACAAAATATACCACTTAAGTTAACTTATTGTTCTTTCTAGATACAAGACAAACATAATGTTTAGGTATGTCACTATCTACAGGAATGAAAGACTGATGTTGAAACTCATGTAAATACAATTAATTCATGACATTAAGTATTCAGTATAAAAAAGAAAAGTAGGGCAGAATACATACCACAACAAGCTATTTCAATCTTTCAAAAATAGGGCAAAACTACATATTCTTGATAATCAGCCTTCAAGAATAAATTCTTATTACTGAATAGAATGTTTTGAAGAATAAAGGAAGGATATAAAAGTTGCAGGGGATGGATACTTTATGAAAAGCACTAAAGACAGGCATGTATAAAACAAAGTTGAGAAATGAACAAGAATTTGAAAGGAATCGACTAAGGGGTTTGAAGTCAGATTTGTTCAATGGTGCATATGATGGTACAAAGGAATTTCACCAATTCTGGTGAAAGATGATTGGTCTGAAAAGTTATGTGATTGTAATATGAAGCTTTAGGATATTACTTACACAATTATTAGGGGATTGATTTGAAATGACTAAGAGCTTCAAATACATTGTATAGTAACAGAGAAAAGGAAGTTAAGGATATTCCCAAGAGATAATTGAAAGAACAGATGGGAAAATGGATCTTAGAAGCTAACTGATGCATAAGGTCATCTTCTAACAGTGTATTTTATGCTATTTTCATGTCATATCCATTACATTTCTTTTTTTTTCATCAGACTTACCAGTCATCTTTCTCACGATCAGTGCGAGCAAAGAGGTACAAGGACTTCTCTTGACACATATCCTCTGTCACCTCTTCAAATGAAGCCATATCAAGGGATGATGTCATCAGGTCATCTTCCCCAGATGATTTATTGTTTTCCAAGCTCCAATTTCCCTCTCCGCTCTCAGAGCTACCCTGTCGCCCAAGAACTGTTGAACAAATATTCCTAAAGCTTTAATACAGTTACAATATTTGTATACTACACAGAAAATCATGCTAAGCACAAAAGTATCAAACAGATCTTAAAAAGTGTCATTTAATGTTGACCCATTCTGTGTGGCACCAGGAATATTCATCCCCAGCTACTATGACACAATGAAGAAATCAAATATAAAAATCTTTATTACTGCCTATACACTTTATTAACAGTCACAAATTTGAACTGGGAAGTTCAAATAGTGGCTGTCATGCACTTCCCACAATAAGGACAAAAAGTGTCAATTCTAACAGCTAAATAAATCAGTGGTCATAGTTTCCAGATCAGACAAAAAAGAGAATGGTCAGTGTGCATCAGTATTTATGGTATCTTAAATATGGTTAAAATGGCTCAGAAATCCCTAACCTTAATAGCAGCTGACAACATATGGGCAAAATAACATCTGTAAAATGGGCTACCATTTACTTGTCATTTTGACTTGAGTAAAGCAAATGTCATTTTGACTTGAATAAAGCAAATATTTTCAATCATACCCACCAAGAGACAGTCAGGTGTCAACTCTGTTGAGGAATTTCATAAAGATGGGAAGAGTCAATACACTTAACAGAAAACATTTCTAATCATATACTGTGATTTGTGATTCTGTTTGGAAACAGTAAGACAAAAGTAAGAGTATTGGTTGCATGTGATGAATTAATAATAGGCAACCCCTTATATGGCCATTTAGTGAAGATACGTTCACTGGTGAAATCAAAGCATTTTCTTTTTTAAGTGAAGTAACACTTAAAACCTAAGGTTTCTGATCGTTTGGTCAACTTGTGGTATTCTCAAATTTAATTATCAAGTTGAAGGCAGGTCTAGGAGATGACTATCTGTAACTTCATTACATTGTTATGGTTAGGTTTCCTATATCAATGTTTGGTGAAGAGTACTGCTTAACGTGCCTCCTTCAATATTGCTTAAAAAAAATCATTAATTAAATTCAGAACTTTGTCAGTATATCTATTATCACAGGTTTAAAAAAACATAATAGCATACAACTAAGTACAGCTGCTCACTTGAGCTTGCAAAATGTGTGGGACTGCCATGTGCTGAACCAGTGGGTGTTGATGCAATAGAAACCGGTGAGGGTGAACTTTCTTTAGATCCAGCTTGAAGACGGATGCATATTGGGTACTTACGGCTCCACAACCTTAAAAAAGAATGACTTTCTTTAAATCATGATACATGATGCTAGCATTATCTAGCTTTAGTAAGACTACTAAATGGACATATAACTCTATACAAATATGATAAAAAATTTAACATAAACCCATAAATATGCAAATCTTTTGAAGTGCGCAAATCTTTTGAAGTGCTCTTAACATATCTAAAATTCTTAGATGCTAAACAATTTAGAGACTTACAGCCATATGTTTTTGACAAAAAGAAAATTAGTTTTGATTACAAAAGTATTTAATGATAATTTACTTCACTAAGGAACACAACTGAAACTCAAGTGCAATTAAATTCTACATCAGAAATATGAATTTCATATCAAAAAGATATCTGCTTACCATCTCCTTGGCAAATTCCTTGGTAACAACATAACTTGACAGCCAGCAATATCATACTCTCTATGGTGTGTAAATACTGTGTTACGAATTTCTTCTTTCAATCTTGCATGCTTAGGAACTTTTCCTGGAAAACACCTCAAATTAAGTTTAACCTATGGCAAGAATTAACAAAAATATTCTGTATAGTGGGAGATTGGTACATGCGAGGAAAATTAAATAAGGAACAACTGTTTAAAGAAGAGAGATCATAATATCAGTTTCTGAAACACATGCATATCTCAAATTTTCAAGAATAAAAAAAGAAAAAAAAAAAAAGGCTAGCAAAGTAAATCATGTATTTGATATGCAAAAAGCATACCACTTAACTTTCTGGTTATCAACATATTTTCCTATCTGTAATGCTGGTACTCTTAGAACTGTGTTGTCTATAAGCTACTGGTATTTGGAATGGCATATTTTTCCTGTGTTGTCTATAAGCTACTGGTATTTGGAATGGCATATTTTTCCTAAGATAAACCAAAGTTATCATAATAAATTTAACTTAGACAAATCACACTCAATAAGCACTTCATTGTTATCTGAAGTTTGAAGATGACCTCCCCTCTATATAATCCTAACTGGGTAATTGTCTGAAATAATTACAGCACAACCAGAAGCAGTCAACATCAATTTTCACAAAAACATCTGAGATGTAAACTTTGATGAGTCTGTATCGCTTGTTCCTCACACAACAAACATAGGGTTAGGTCTTAATACCATTTTTTTTTCCTTTAGAATACTTCATACTTGCAGGACAAACCACAATGGAGATATCACTGTCAATGAACCCTAAGAGATGACACACGTCATCTACACAGGGTGAGTTACATTTCATAACCATAGTCTAGCAAATGCAATTCAAGGAATTTCACTTTATTTCATTTATATATTATTTTTCTTTTTGGAGGGACAAGACAAGGCTCATCTGTGACATTTGCTCCTTAACCACACTGACATATACCACAAGGTCTCCCATGAAAATAACATGAATCAATAATCACTACCATGAAATGGTTAGTATTTTCCTATGATTACCTATGTGCAGAGTATAGGATGAGAGTTTGGCATCTGTAGGTCAATGTCTCGCAAATCTTTCAAGTTTTCTTCAATTCATACTCCAGTGAAATTGAATGAATTAGCTCCACATATGAACATTTTTAGGCAATTAATGCTGTAAAGCTGGGGTTCCAACTCAACCTCATGGGTTTGCAAATGGGCAAGAATGTCCAATTCCCAGAAACGTTCATTACCTGCTATCCTTTAACCATTAAGATACCTTTCCCCATTCTATTTTACACATTTTGCTAAATCTTTCTGAGCATGCCTTACAGTAAAATCCAACTTAAAATGTTCAACAAACCTCTGGGATGGTCCATCTGAAGTTTAGATCCCTGAAGCCTTACATAAACAGAGTGGGTAAGAGACACATGGTAGGTGTCAGGGGTGTAGTCCATTAACTCATTCATCCAACCCTGTGATAAGAACATTTCAGATTCTATGGAGTGAATGCAGGTATGTAAAGGCATAACTTCATTAGCTTATTTACAAATACCTAAACTTACAAATATAGTGGTCTACAAAAGTGATCAAATACTTCACAAAGTATATGTACCACTTTCAAAACACTGCTTTCTTTTACTATTCCTTCACTTTATACTTGGTTCTCACCTAAAGCTCTTATCAACTAATCCTTTTTTTAATAGTGAACAAATTCAAAACTTAAAGTTCTTTTGAGAAAGAATATGACTGGCAGTAAGCATGATATGTGGTTTATAGAAGGGTTTGCCAAGGGTTGTCATTTTAGGTGGTAGTTATACAAAAAGCTGCCTATTATTTTAGAAGGTGTAGGAATTGAAATGTGAATGAAAAATGACAAGGTTAAATCAATGATGATGAGTAAAACTAAAATTTAACTTCCAAGAGAGGATAGATGTGCTGAAAGAATACAATGAAACAGTACAAGACAAGGTTGTGGCAATGTGAAGGCAGTTACAGAGTGCATTATTAGCATCTGCTATTGTCATGAAGTACTGCATTGTAAGGAGGTGTTTATGGAGAGAGATTTAGTAAAGGGGAATGAGGATTTGTGGAGAAAAAGAGATTTTGAAAGAAGCTAAATCTTCAAGAAATGGAGGTGAATGAAGAGGAAAGAGTGCACAATATGAAGTTTTAATCAGAAATATTGAACAGATGAAGCATACAAATAAGAGAAGCTCACAAGAGCCTATAACATTCACCTGGCTTTCTTAGAAAGTGGTTGGCCATCACTGAACAATTCTGAAAAGGGGCCAACTAAAGACCATCCCAGCTGTTTGATTTAAATTAGCCCAAAAGTTTTGGAGAAGAGTGAAATGTGGAAAGTTACTGGGTGGACAACAACAAATGACAGACACCAAATAATGGATATGTGTCCAAGAGGACACAAGAGGATATATGAGTCAGAAGTAGAGAGGATAAGGGAAAGGGGGAGACCAAACTGGAGATGGAAGGATGGGGTGAAAAAGATTTTGAGTGACTGGGGCCTTAACGTGAAGGAGGGTGAAAGGCATACACGAGATAAGAGAATTGGAACACCGTGGTATGAAGGGGTCAACATGCTGTCAATGGCCTGAAGTAGTGCATGTGAAGTGACATGGGGAAACCATGGAAAGGTCTATGGTTGTGAATAGGGGGCTGCAGTTTAGGTGAACTGCATGGACAAGAGCAAATGTGGCCCTTCCTGCTTTAGCAAGGTAATGTCAAGAGCAAATTGTACGCATACATTAAATTCAGCATACCAACCTTATATAGCTGCTTGTCTTCGTATGTGGGAAGTGTTAATAAAACTGGTCCATCATCAGGAGGAGGTAGCTCTACATCTGGGGCTTCAAGAGGTGAAGGAGGCAGTAAAAAACCAACCCAGACACCATCATTCCAACAAATAAGCCAGCCAGAAACCGTGGTATTGGTAGTACAAAGCACAAACAAAACACAGCTAGTGAAACTTTTGAGAGTGTAGATGCTGTCACTGGTAATGTATTAACTGTGTGCAGAAAACGTTCTCTAAATGTCTCATCTTTTACTATTTCTGCCATTAATGAAGGCTTTCTCTTTTTTGGAGAAGACTCTGGAGTTGGAGATTTACTTTGGTCAACATTTTCTTTGTCCTTTTCTGAGGACACTACCTCACCATCCATCACTGCAAGGTCTTCATGAAATACACTAGGATCTTCATGTGCCTCCACTGCTCTATCTACTTCAGCTTCATCACATTCTAGTAGCATTTCCTCCCCTAAACCTTCATCTCGTCCTAGCAGAGAAGTAAATGCAAATGGTTTATTCTTCGAGTTGTCTTTACTGTTCTTTGCACTTTCCTTACTACTTCGTCGATGTCGTAGTTCTGAGAGTTTTGGTCTGATGTTTCCTAACTCAGATTTTATTTTGCTTGTATGTTCAGTTATGTCTTGCACAATACTGGTTTTAGTCTTAGGGGGGGATCCAGTCAAATCTGTTTTTAAGGCCTTTTCCTCATCAACTGTTCTTTGTACAATATCAATGGCTTTTCTGTCTTTTGATGTAGGAGATTTGTCCCCACTAACAGAACCACCATCACTTTCTGTAGAACCCTCCCCACTTATGAATAAACAATCTTTTTCCTTTTCTTTTTCAATTTTGCCATCTTTCTCTTTTTCTTTTCGAATTTCATTAATCTTCTCCTCAAAAGTTTTGGTGATTCTAGAGAAGAGGCCTCCACTCTCAGAAGGCTTAGATGGTGGAGGGTCAACTAAGGGAGCACTATTACTGTCTAAGCTGGAAGAACGTTTTCCAAAGGAACGACCAAGATACTCCTTTACTGGAGATGCATCTCGCAAGGACTCTGCACGAACTACACCAGCAGAGCTTGCTTCTAAAGATGATCCAAAGGATGCTTCACTTGATATATCTTCTTCTTCTGCAATAAAATAATGAGAATTAAAATCAAACTAGCCATTACATAATATATTCCATAAATTTACTCCTTCACCTTACTAAGATAATTACTAAAACCTCAAGGTGTATCACAACCAAAAACAAAAGATCCCCCATTTCTTTCATGAGCAAGGTAGTGCCAGGAACAGACAAAGAAAGGCCACATTCGTTCACATCCATTCTGTAGCTATCATGCATAATATATTGAAGTCACAGCTCCCTGTCCACAACCAGGCCCCAAAGACCTTTCCATGGTTTAATCCAGCTGCTTCACATGCCATAGTTCAGTTCAATGAAAGCACTTAAAACCCTCTATACCACATCATTCCAATTCACTCTATCCCTGCATGCCTTTCACCCTCTTGCATGTTCAGTCCCTGATCACTCAAAATCTTTTTCACTCCATCCTTTCATCTCCAAATTGGTCTCTCCATTCTTGTTGTTCCATCCACTTCTGACAAATATATCCTCTTTGTTACCCTTTCCTCACTCATTCTCTCCACATGTCCAGTCCATTTCAGCACACCCTCTTCAGCCCCCTTTAATTAATTACTCAAGCAAACCACTTCACACAACTTACTGTTGTCAAACATTTCACTTCCACCACATCCACCCTTCTCCACACATCCTCATCTATATCGCATGCCTCGCATCCATCTAATATTGCTGGGACTGCCATATCAAACTGTATACAACTCTCTATGCACAGTGAATGAAATGAATGAAATTAAAGTGTACCTGAAGTATATTAAATTCTTATCCCTACACTTCAGAAGAACTTATCACATGCTCCTGGTAACCTTCTATTAGATACATACTACCACAGCAATCAGTGCAAACAGTATAATAATTAATCAAATATCCCACAGTGCTCAACCAACCTTCTTCAGGATCAGACACTTGTGTAATATTTTCAGCAGTAGTATTGAACCTAAAGCTAATGCTTGGTACACTCTGGTTAGAAGCCCGACCCTTCAGCAGAGCCAACGTAATCTTTGGGCTGCCGTCTCTTCCACTCATGGTTGCAGCCTGTAAGGACACATTAACTTCAAAATTATATGTTTAAATATCTTCTCACTCCATATTTGGTCAAGTGGAGAGTATTAGTACATACATCAGGGATAAACACACTCATGCTTTAAATGATTTTATTCTTGAGAACCACTTAACTAACTTCCAACCCAAATGCTAAACCCCTCCTAAAGTTAGCAAATAAGTTTGAAGTATGAATCAGAAAGTTAAAACAGTAACACACAAGGTCCAAGACCCTAGCCCTCTCCAGGTTATTCATGTCACCTAGCTTCTCAGTGCCACTCTTGGATGTAAACTAAGCTAGCAATAACATGTTAATACCACCATTAAATCCATTTATCTATATCTCTGTTGCACATTCCCTCTGGGAATCCCCATCAAGGGGTGGCTGCATCAAAAGAGTCTCCACTTATCCCCACGCTTAAATGCCTTCCTTGCATACACCATTCCATGCATTCTTCCTCCATTTCTCTCTCCCCAGTACTCTTCCACTGTATTTCCTCGTCAAATGGGGCCTTCCTCTCACACCAACCACTTTAATCATACCATCCTATACTTTCATTGTAAACTTTCCACCTTACATTCTTTACACATGCCTAAACCACAATTCCACAGCCTAGATTTTTTACCTCTATCACTACTCCCATGTCTGTGTTTCAATTGCTTGGGTCAAGGTAGGGAGAACTATCCCTTAATCCCTTCTTCACTTCCATACTTACACCTCTAACCTTCATACTTCTATTAAAGGACCCAGTGATTCTTCTACCCAGTACTGTTCCCTCCCTTATTTCTCCTTCCATATGACCATACTTAACCAAGATAGCTCCTAAATACTTAAACTCTGTCACTTCTTCCAGTCTTCTCCCTCCATATCTATAATACAGTTCAATACACTTTCTTCTCTCAATCTACAGTTCAGTACACTTTATTCTCTTAGTCTACAAGGCCTTGCAAAGTCTATACTTTCACTCTCCTTTCAAACACCATTACTTTGCTTTTACTCACATTTACCATCTATTATCTCTGCATTCTTCATCATCTCATGGCACTTGGACTCTATGAGCCTTAAATCATGGAAATCTACTCACATTCATTCTTCCCAAACTCAACTATGTTTCCCATGCTTGCACTCCCTCTTTATCCATTAGGAACAACCAGGAAAGGTGCAAGATATGGACATGCATGATCATCCTTTGGTCCCTCCTACATTATATTGAAAAGTCATGGGCACACAAATCTACTGAATGTTTACAGGAAAATTTCACATACCAGCATGTCAGTGAATATACTAAGATTAAAAGGAGTCATTCACTACTATTACCAGATCTCAGTAATGAACTCTAAAGTTAGTCTGATATGTGGTTGATAAAATTCAACAACAACATTGAAAATAATGAGGATAGATCAAAGATTTGATATGAATGTTATCTAGAAGAAAATAAGAGGCAAAAACTTGTGTGAGATAGACTTAGGAGTCATCATCATCCCTAACCTGTCACCAGAGTCCCACATGGATAAGTTGAAATGATCAACAGTATGCCTGCAAATATAAAAGACTGCATTCAAGCTGTTCATACACTATATAAGGCCAAAACTAGAATGTGCCTCACAAGTTTAGTCACCCTATATCAAGAAGCACAATCAGCTAACAGGAAAGATCCAAAGAAGATCTAGAGCTGAGCTACGATAAGTTAAAGGACAAGAGAGAGAAATGACCTGGTCTCAAAGCCTGACAAATGACAGAGAGTGAACAGTGCTTTGTAGTGGTAAGACATAAGATGAAAGTACAAACGAAACTTAAGGAATGTTTCAAGTGAAGACGAATTCTAACAGTGCAGTAAAAGAGTGGTTGATGAGCGGACTCGACTGAAAGAGGATTTAGGAAATGAAGACAGCATGCTTAAAAAGTTGTGAGAGTACAGAAGGTTCAGTAGATGAGGCACCATGAGCATAAAACTCTCTCCACATACAGGACAAACAGGTACTTACACTAGTTATGTAAAATGACCATATGAGGGGACTCCAGGAAAATGACTGCAGTGTGTGGAAGAGAAGGAAAGCAGATGAAGAGAAGTACGTAGGAAAATAGAACAAAAGGTCGAGTGACAAAATTTATAGGACTATGGGACGACTAAGTAAGTGTGAGCACGGGAGGTAACGTAAGATAAAGACTGATAAGATATACCTATTAATACAAAGAACCATCTGCCACTTAATGTAATTATCAGTGTCTTATCACTTTCATAATGTACATTATGAAGACTGAAGAATTACCCAAAATTTCGAAAAGTATTCCTTTGTATCTTAAAATATCACCAAAAGTACCGTAGTGCAAGAGTGCCTTCATTCAAAACAAAAAAATGAAATAGTTCTCTTGTTACCGAGTGAAAAGAAACGTAACTACAACCAAGGTATACTGCTGACACTACTTATTTCGACCGGTTATATAAGCAAGGTACAGGATTTCCTCTCATAATCTGACGTCCATCCGCAAGGAATGACATTCTGACGTCTCGAACTGCATCATCATCATAGGGTAATCATACGTCGCTCACGTAAACCTCAATATGCATAATGCTCAAAAGCTGCGAGGGGGACCTTTGCTCGAGCCTTTTACTATGAAGTGCAGTAACTTACCGTAGCTTCCTAATCTGGCGGCAGAAGCATGGTAAGGGGCAAAATCCTAAAGTGGTGTAACCTAAAGTCACGAAGCACCAGTGATGACAACAGACGACATCTGTGACGTCACTTACCAACAATGCATTGTCAAATACTTTTGTTGAAAATTTACCATTACGAAATTTTATTTAGAATAATCCTAATTGCATAAAAGCTTATCTTTTGTTTTATTTACTGAAGTTGGGATTATTCATTATCTAGTAATATGCCGATATAACTCAAAAGTAGAGTTAGGGTTTGTTTACCATTTGTATCGGGCAGTGGCTCCCAAGAATTTACAAGTTTATATTTTTTACCAGGTCAGTAGAGGCATTCTCGCGTCTTTACTTCGATAACTTCATTGGTAAGCAATCCCAGAGTTTACAGAGCGAGGAAAATTAGTGTTTCTTTACGACATATTAATAAGGTAGTGCATCGTACATCAGCTGATTTTGTTGGTGTTCACTGACGGGAGTTATGAAACTTTTGGCGGGAAACATTGAACTTGTTATCATCTTAAAATATATTAATCAGACAGCAAATGGAAGTTTTTATTAATAAAGAAGTAGTTTTGCCACACTTTGGAAAACTGTTATTAAGTAAATGTCAGAATTTTCCGTAATTTCCGAGTGTTGAGTTGAGGCCACACCCTGATTTGTTTAATACCATTTAACTTGGGATGAATCTTTAGTAGATTTTCAAATTCATAGTATTTCTGCCTATTGCTGGTTAGCATTCCATTTCAAGAAAGATATGAATTCGTCAGTTCTTGATATCATTTTGTAGCGTTGGTAGAGAGAGAGTAGTAGGTGTTGAGTTTCATCTCAGGTGAAACTTATATAATCATATGAAGTTTCTGTGTACTCAAGTTTTTCATAAGAGGTCTTCAACACGACTACAGGAAAAATTAATTGACTGTACATATGGCTTTCTGGATGTGTTTCATATTGTAATATGTCATATAAGTAGTAATATACTGAAATATACTGGAATTTCACTTTTTTAGTTTGAGCTTCATGGTTTAGATTTTTGCCTTAGATACTTCCAGTATGCTTTGCAGATATATTATTTTGTATGTCATCTCGTAGAAATAAAGTCATACAGCTACTTTTCGTTTACAAGACATCTGCAGACAAATGTGTACTCCTGATGATTTATTCTGTAATTTTCATCCCAAAAATTTTCATTAGAAAATGTGATGTATATGATTCTAGCATTTACTTCCTCTAGTTTGCAGAACTTAAGGAACTATCAATAACAGAGATAGTTTTGAAGTTTAAGTAAGGTGTAAATTTAGATATGGCTAATGTTCAAAGAAATATATTTCAGAACAAAATCTCACCATTGAACTGTCAAGCATGATTATCTGAGGTGGTAATGGCCAGTGAATCAAAATTAATCAGTGTTGCCATTTGTGCTTTGAATATAGAAAAGGATCCTGGAAGTGAGTCACTACAAATGGAAGAGTGAACATTTAAGCAACCCTCGTTCTATCAAATTGCTTTTCTCACCCAATGAAATTAGTATCTGGAACTCATGAACAACAAGCTAATTTGCACACATCAACTCTTTGCCTTTTCATCTTTATGTAGTAACCTAAACCAGAACCAGTCTAATTACCCGATGGTTTATCTTGACTGCTCTATAGACTCCTTTGGATTAAGTTCTTTGATGAGACTGCATTCCCAAATATACAGCCTTATCAAAGATCCTTTTCACTGGTGGTGAAACATTTGGCAAGTGGAGTCCAGCACCACTGTACCTTCAAGGTGAATGAGGCATGTATAGCCAGATGTCAGTCATGCATGCATGCTTGCAATGATTATTAATTTGTGATATTGTTTTTCTTGGTTGTAAATTTTTCCATTTTACATTATTGTGTTTGTGAATGATTTCTCTGCAATATTAGATATATGCCAGACAGTAAGTCTTAAGCAAGCATCACCATTATAGCAAGTTTGTGAGACGAATATTGCCAGTTGTATGAATGTAGATGATGATTATAGACTTGTGACTGTTTTTGGTCTTACATTTTTATTTCACTTGAATGTGTTCATAAGTGGTTGTTCAAGAATATCATCTACACTAATTGATGAACTTGTGTATCACCATTTGCCGTTACAGGGGGTTCTCAGGGTTCTCTAAGGTGCACGCTATTCTCAGTATGTAAATATGTAGAATGGGTACCAATATGCAGCAGCATCAGGAAGGAGCCTCACTGAAGTTGCAATGTGTTGTATGGTTAGATAATGTGTAGGAAAGGTTAGTGCACTTTTTATATCTGGAATGCATCTGTAGGCCAAAAATTGGATTTTTAGTCAATTTTTTCAGCATTACATCGTGTTTAATAGTGTAAATTTTGGAGAATGCATATTGAGACATCCATATGCTAGAGTATTAAAGATCATATAACTGGTGGGTTCAGATCCCAGATAACTATCTCTGTAGATGTGACAGGATTGGTAGATGTAGAGTTGCATAAAATTACATAGATACACAAACACACAGGAGTTGGATAATGCTTTTGATTCTTAGTTAATAACTGAGCTCCTAGTTTCTTGAAAAGATGTTGTAGAAGTGTTAGGTATCAGAATCGAAATCCATAACCTGGTTCACTTCATATATCTTTTAGCCACTAGATGCAAAAGTACAAGAATTTTTAGAACAAATGAGAAATGTAGAAGCCTTCCTCAGCCTCTTTTGATTCCCAGTCCTAAATATTAACTTCCAAGTGGATATCAGCCTGCCACATGTAACATTAAAAAAGGCAGGAAATAACATTGTTGATGAGAATCCTCCCAGAAATAGCTGAAATGAACAGCTGCAGAAGAAACTTAACACTGTATGATAAGTTCTCCATTAATTAGCAAATAATATTAACCATCCAGAAGGAATAACATAATAGATCAACTCTTCACGAAATGAAGATTTATTGTCTGATGTCACAGGCCAAATCTTGCCTTAATAGTTACACTGGTACATATTCCTTTCTCTTTCTCAACAACAAAAAAGTAATAGAAAAGATTTGTATGTCATCATAAATGAGAAACTAGAATTCGGAGAACATATTGAGAAGATTGCACTATAGAGTCATCGAGATGTGTGAAATTATTTTGAGAATTTTCACTACAGCAGACATAAACCTAATGATGAAAATGTTTAATATGTATATACTAGAAGCAGAATTGAATACTTGTGTCATATGGTAACCAAGGAACAAATTTGAGAATTCAGAAGCACTTCAGCAGCAGAATGGAGATGTCACTTGAACCACCATGAAAGGCTTAAAGAAGTGGGACTGTATCACTTAGAAAGAAGAAGAGAAAGATATATGATAATCTAAGCATTCAAACAAATTTAAGGTATAAAGGAACATGTATTAAACCTTAGAGCTCCCAAGAAGGAAGATGCAGAATTATCAAGTCAAATATTCGAATACCTTGGAGCACACTGAAAATAGGTCTGATAAAGATATATAACCCAGGAAGGTAGAAGACCATCAGTATCCTACTTGGAGAAATAAGAAATATGCGTGGAACTGCGGAAACATTTAAAAGAATGTAATGCAAATGACAGCTGAGAAGAAAAGTCTTATGTCAACTTGTGAGGTGAGCACATCATGCTATCCTCGCTATCATGGCATAATCTTATCATAGATATTTGTAGGTAGGTACACACACACACACACACACACACACACACACACACACACACACACACACACTCTCTCTCTCTCTCTCTCTCTCTCTCTCTCTCTCTCTCTCTCTCTCTCTCAACGAAGTCTTGGTCTTTGATTTCTGTACGTTTCTCTAAGCTAGTTTAAGTTATCCATTACTTCATCAGTTTTTAATGACATAGTTGAAAATAATGCTTGAGATTTAATGACATGTGCTTATTGTTAATCCTCACAATTTTCATTTTTTGTCCTTTACTTTCTTCAGGTTTTTATTGTTGGATGCTAGAATGGGGTGAACATGGAGGAACGACTCAATCAAATGAATGCTGTGTTGCAGGCTATGCAACAAACTCTTCAGTGCAACATATGGTGAGTGTATGGGGAAGGCTTTCCATATGTATTAGAAACACTGATTAGTTGAACTCATGAAAAGACTTTTCAGTTTATAGGTTCATATTTATGAAATATCCTTTTGTTCAAGAACTATAGATTGATGTAGATAGATTGATTCTTCCACCCTCTCAAAAGAAAAAGAAATATAACAAAGCTACAAACCACACAAAATAGTGTGCTCAGAACATGCACTGGCTGCCTAGTAACTACAAACACTCAACACTGCAGTGAATTGGAGATCCACCCAATACAATCCCATCTCAACAGATTCACCCAAAACAGTCCCACCTCAACATGCTCAGCACTCTATGCAACAGCTGTAGAATCCTCCCTTTCAAACTACTCTATAACTAACTGCCAACACTTAAGTAGAAAATAAAAGCATACCCCTGTCTCACATTTTAGTAACATCTCACAGTTTCCCTCATCCCCAACAAGTACAACCCTATTGGAACACAACTGAAATAACCAAACAGGCACCAAACACCCAACTTCCCAACTCGGTGTTAAGCAGTACCATTGGTGAATAATCACTTACTTCTACCACAGTTGATCGTCAGGCCACACCTGCATATCCTTGCCCATAAAAGAATATGTAGGTGCAAGGTCACTTTTTGTCCTTACATGGGTTAAGTCACTTTTGGAAGAATGCTGTTGAAGGGCATTTATTTATTGCTTGGTACTAAAAAGGTTACAGTAGCTTTCTGAAACAGATGATTTCCATCATTGGAGTGCAAATGTAAGCTTAACATTGAAAGAATTACAGTCCAGTATTGCTTTTTTTTTTCCAGCTTGAGCAAGCTAGTGCCAAGAATAGATAAAGAATGGTCTCATTTGCTCACAGATACTCTTTAGCAGTCATGTATAATGCACTGAAAACCATCAGTGGATTTCTGGATCCATTACCTTTAATTGTATTGAAAACCAAAGCTGTATTTCCCTTGACAGGTTGAAAATGATAGTTTTTGATTGATTTCAGACTTATTTTTTATTTCAGTTTGGACCTTCTAAACAGTCCCTTGACAACAAAATGTGGTCATTCATTTTGTGCTGAATGTATCCAGCAAGTAGTGAAGGGTCCTCGTGGCTCAGCTCAGTGCCCTTTGTGCCTCACCCATATCACCCGCCGTTCTTTAGGCCAGAATAACAAAATATCTGGTCTGGTGGTAGCTGTTCGTAAGATTATTGACAGCATTAAGAAAGATTGCTGCTTTGAGGGTGAGTGGAAGTGCAAATTTGTTTTATTGCCATATATATTGATTTTTTTACGATAGCATAAGTGATGAAAATTATATGTCTCTGATGTCAATTTTTGCTTTTACGCTTTAAGTGCTGTGAACACATACATACATCCTACCCTGGAAG
Organism: Panulirus ornatus; assembly: GCF_036320965.1. NCBI lineage: Eukaryota > Metazoa > Arthropoda > Malacostraca > Decapoda > Palinuridae > Panulirus > Panulirus ornatus. The sequence continues at coordinate 4,509,662 of NC_092265.1, forward strand.
TGTGGAGAATGCATACATATGTCTTCATGTTTCCCACCTATATTTGATTAGAGCCATGCTTTCTTAAGACATATAGAATGCTGTATGTCACCCACAGCTCTGATTAGGCTGCAGAAAAGTCCCAAAGCCTCTCACTTATCCATAGGTCACCATACCAAGAAGAGATTGTTTGCATGCTCCAGCATGTAGTAATACAATACCAAAAATTTTGGAACCTCAGAGTCAAATATGAATACTGTAACAACATTGGAAGAATTAGAAGTATTGGAGAAACTTTAATCAGTTATATCTGTTGAAAAACTTAACGAATTCGATAAAGGAAGTCAAAATATATACATGATTATACATAAATAGTTTCAAGGTTTTAGGTACCTTTTGAAGGAAGGCAAAGTATATGAATATGTTTAATAGTTTTAAATTTTTAGATATATTTCTCTTGCTAAAACAGATTCCAAAAAATCAAATGAAGTTTTTTGTGAATTCCTGGAGCTAGATTTATTAGTTAATGTCTTCAGTTTGATTGCACAAGCTTATGTTCTCAAGCTGCAACTCATAACTTGGCACTTATTTTGATTTAGTAAGCATGTTCATGGAACTTTGAGACAGTTTGTTTTGGCCAGCAAAAGATTACTTTGACCACCTTGCTCACTTTGATGTAATGAATATGTGTGTAGGACTCAGAATGATGCTTGAGGCAGCTCAGTGGCCCATTGAGATTGAATTTAACCATGTCATAAACACCATGTGTAGCTCTATTGAGAGACTGAGTTTAGCTGCATTGTAAAGAGCGTATATTGAAGGGCTTATAGGCTTGCTGGAGCCAGCTTACAAGTCTGTAAGAGATAATGGATACTGCCACCATGTGGTTAGACTAGTTACATAATGTGAACAAAAAAAAAAGAGCATGTTCACATCCACAACAATTGTATGGCATGTATGTGTATGATATCTGAGCATTGTATGTGACATAATTTGTAATCATATGATATGACAAGTAAACATATAATTGCTGATGTGACAGTCAAAACATCACAGAATCTTTTTTGGTGCTTTTTCTTAGGTTTTTCTAAAGGTACCTCCTCTTTCATATGGGTATCCTCCCTTATGCTCAGAGAACTCAGTCCATAAAATGAAAAATGTCTTCTTTGAAGTATGAAGAATTGTTTTTTATAGGAAACAGAGCTCTGTAAGCATCCCCTTATATTCCTAGTCCCCCCTTCCCCTCTATCCTTTTCAACATTACTTCTTGAGTCCTGACACTAACAAATTTGTGGCTCAGATTCCAATGATTAACGAGTGATGAAGGTTGCAGGCTGAAAAGTGCCACCATACAATCACACCAATGCAGTCATAAGCTCCAGAGTAGTTGCTGGCCTCGTAGGTTTTAATTATGGTCAAAGAAGATGAAATTCTTTTCGGTAAAACATAATTTAGGAAGTGAAACATTGTATTAACTCCCCTGCCAGTTGTTGACCTCTAAATCACTTTTAGGGCTCTACCTCCAGTAGAGGTATGGGTTTTTGTAATTCAAAACTGACATTATTAAATGATTCACAGTTACCCCATCAAAGTATCGACCTCGACCTCATCCCATAACCACTGCAGAGGATGATAACTCAGAAAATGAAGAAAACGATGAACCAAGACGGGGCACACGAAAAAGGGGCATAACAAATCACTACAATCCAGAAGTTCATGTACCCAAACCAAGAGCTAGGTCAGCCAAACAGAGAATTTTGACCTCTCATGGCTGTCAAGGTGAGTGGTATATAATGGCAGAATCTTGTAAGAACTGTAGTGTAATGATTCATTGTATGTTGTTGCAGTTCATCCATGTTTAATTGTCATGATCAGAATCAGGCAGTATTTGTAATGGTGGTATGTTTGCATAAATATTCTTTCCTTGATATTTTCAGAACTGAGTCTCCATACAGATGGAAAGTCACAGACATTGGGAACAGAAGCTAGGATCAATAATTGCAGTGAACACATCTTTGTAGATGCTATATCCAAAGAACATTCGTATTCATCCCCCACTAAACAGGAACCCTTGGAAAGACCCAGTCTAATTCCATCTCTCACTCGAGGCAAAGGTACTCGAGGTACTGGGGGTGGAATGTTGCTTCGGGGACGAGGCAGACCTGCTGGGAATGGGACAAGAGGAAGTAGTGCACTTAATGTGGGAAAATCTGGAAAAGACAATGGAAAGCCAGTTGCTGCATACTGTGGAAAGAAAACAGTGAGTTCCAAGACTGGAGCTGATATCTTATCAGTTAGCCAGCAAGCTGAAAATACTGAATTTCTTCCAGAAGAAGCTATAAACAAAACTGATGAGTCCTCGGGTAATCTTAGTGAAAAGTTAGGTCGGGAAAAACCTGCAGACAAGGTTGCAAAATGGCTTCACAACAGCAGTGAAGTTGGTTTTCGTATTGGAGCATCACATTCCACTGATACAACATCCACCACAGACTCAGAATCTTCACACATTTTTAATCCATCTAAAAGAATTGCACTTGACAATCACCAGTGTCCCACTCAAGCTTTGGCAGCAGACAGCACAGTATGCAGTACAAGTATTGAAAAAGTTCACCCAGATAAAGCTTCTCTTTCATCTTCCAAAAAGAAGGAAGGTAGTATAGCATCTTTCACTGGATCTAAAAAGTTTTTTAAGTCTAAGAATAACAAAATGAGCTCAGAAAGTGAATGTCAGGATCCTCAAGAGGATGCAGAAACTCAAATATTTGACCCAGTTGATCATATTAATAGCACTCCAAGTGACCCTTACAACTTTATTCCCAGCCAGAAGACACCAAAAGACAATAAGACAACTCAAAGGAGAGGTCGCACAGTGAAGACAAGAGGTAGAGAGGCACTCACGACAAACCGGGGACGAGTTAGGGGTCGAGGTAGAGGTCGGGGCATTCCAGTTAAAGAGGGAGAATGTGAAAGAACAAATGATTCTGTCACAAATACCAATTTGGATTTCAGTTTAAGTATCCAGACGCAAAGTACACCTATTAATAAAGGAACGAAATTTAACCAAAACGTCAATCTGAGTGTTATCAAGCCACCAGGTATAACCACAGGCATAACACAAGGGAAACAGTTGGAGTCAGTTATACTGTATGCCCATGATGATGAAAGTGACATACCAGATAGCTGTCCTGTCACCACAAAAGATGAGTTTGATGTCCTTGTTTCTGAAGTAAATGAAAAAATGACATCTGATTCAGATCGTGTTTCATGTCTTTCAGTTAATCAAAAAGCAGAAGAGGACAAGGAAACTGCTCTCATTTTTGTAACACCAGCTCAAGCTGAAGAAGAACCAACAAAAACTCATGAGAGTAAATTGAAAAGCAAGAAAGGGCTTAAAAAGAGATCAAATGGTGAAAGTGATTGTGAGAGAGAAGCAAAAAGGAAACCCAAGACAAAGAAAGAGAATATTTCAGATAACGATAGCACTTCCAGTAGTAGTAGCGCATCTCAAAATGTTAGAAACAAGAGATCCAAAGCTGAGAAAGCTAGGGAGGAAGTGGAAGCCCTGTGCTCAATGTTTGAAGATATTGAAGAGCACAATCTCAGCATTATGTCAATGAAAGAAGAAGAGAAGAAAAAGCAAATGAAAGAGAAAGTGAAAGATAACCTTATGAGGGAGAATATTTCTATCATGGATCAAACTTTTGAAAATACACAGCATAATAAAACGGTTTCACCTACTATCACCAAAGATGACAATACTATGCCTCCACCAAAAGCACCTACAGGTAACAAAAAGGTACGATTTAATGCTGATACTTCTGTAAAACACAGTGGACTTTGTACCCTTGATGAGGTTACTGCATCATCTGCATCAACAAAATCATCAGCAAAAATATCTGATAATAATACTAATGTTTTTAAAGGCTCTCACAATGTAAGATATGCTTCTAAAATGAAATCTAAATTTATTGACACAAATAAAAGTGTTGCTGTTTCTGTTAATGTGAAATGTGCTAAGTCACCTGGCTGGTCACATGTTGAAGGTGCTCGTAAGGATTTGAAAGTCCGTCAAACAAGTCTCAACATAACAGGTGGTGAGCATTGCAACATAAATGACTCTAGAACTGAAGGAGGAACCTGTGGGTATTCCCTCAATACTTTGACATCCTCAGATGAGACTGATGTGACCATAGACGAGGAGACTCAAGAGTTTGATATAGAACATCTACCCTCATCACAGACCAAAAAAGACCGAGTGAATAAGTTGAAGGAGATAGTGTCTCAGTTGCATCAGGAAGAGGAAAAACAGAGAGAGACTAAGAAGCAAAAAGTTAGATTAAAAAGAACTAACATGTCTCAACCCACTTTATTCAAGGAAAGTAATGAAAACACTAAAGATGCAGAAATATCCCATGTGTTGAAGTCAACAGGAAATATAGGACATACATTAACTGATAAACCTCAGCACAGTAGATCCCAGCTCTTATTACCCAGTGACACAGAATCACTTCACATTGATTACAAAGCCAGTAGTCATTTATCTGATAAAGTTGATTTCACAAAATCCTCACAGAAATCCTTAACCCAGTCCGCATCATCAAGGAACAAGATGATAGGACAAGAGTCTGTCCCACATCGGGAAAAGGATAACATTAAGGAGTTTAATGGTAATGAAAAGAAACCACGTAGTTTATCAAAATTGAATAGAAAGACATTTTCTTTGACTGTAAACACACAAGATTTGAATGTATTACACAGTGCCTGTGAATCAGTAGAGGAGTCACCAAATGTAAGACTTAAGATTGGTTCATCTCCCACAGAAGATAGCAAGAAAATACGTGGAGATTCAGATAATTGTAGAGAAGCAGTTAGGGAAACGAGTATATTACTTGCTTCAAGTTCAACTGCTGTGAGTAAGCCCCAACCACCACATTACACAGTAAGCCCAAGCCTTACCTTGGATTCATCATCAAAGACACCTATGTTACCCACAAGTAACACTTGTGAAGGAAATACATCTATTAAAACAGCCTGCATCTCATCGCAGTTGTCATCAGAGAAGAACTTCACCACTCATTCACAAGATGGCCTTAGACCACAAGTGGTACCATTTAAATCGCTGGGGTCACTCTGTTCGGAAAGGTCAGTTGGAAAGACTTTTTCTTTTTTCTTCCTTTTCCTTCTGATCCAATTAATGTGTATTGTGCATTTGAAGTAAGTTTTTCATAAGTCTTTATGGACCTCAATGGTGAAGCATCTGCCTAGGGTTGAACCTGCAAAGGTTTGAATCTTGTTCATGGATGGCATGGTGAGGGAGGAAATAGTAAGAGTCTTAGAGATAGGGGCAAGTATGCATTCTTTAGGGGATGATGGGGCCTGGAAAGTGAGTCATTTGTTGTTTCCTGATGACATAGAACTCATGACAGATTCAAGTGAGAAATGAGAAATTGCTGTCTAAGTTTAGGAGAATGAGGGAAAGGAGGAATTTGAAAATTATTGTAAATAAAAGCAAGTTTATTAGGTCAGGAAAGAAGAGGGACTGGTTAGTTGGAGTGTTAGTTTGAAAGGGGAGGGGGAATTTTGTAGGAAGGGCAAGCTCCTAAACCACAGCTCCCCTTCCACAACCAGTTCCCATAAACCTTTCCAAGGTTTCCCCTGATTGCATCAAATGCTCTGGTTCAATTCATTGACAGCACATCAAACCCTGTATGCCACATTGCTCCAGTTCCATCTTATTTTGTTTAAACTTTCACCCTCCTGCATGTTTAGGTCATGAGCTCTCAGAATCTTTTTCATTCCATTCCTCCATCTCCAGTTTTGTGTACCTATTCTCCATGCTCCCTCCACTTCTTATTTGTGTATCCTCTTTGTCAGTTTCTTTTCACTCACTCTCTCCATATGTCCAGATTATTTCAGCACACTCTCCTCAGCTCTCTCAACCATACTCTTATTACCACACCTCTCTCTCTCTCTCTTACCTTACTGTTACTTACTTGATCTAACCATCTCACACCACATATTTTCCTCAAACATTTAATTTCCAACACCCTTCTCTTCCATACATTGTTATCTATAGCCCAAGCCTCACATCCATACAACATTATTGGGACTACCCCTTATAGTTCCTAAAACCTTCACCTCTTCACCACCTTATGACTCACCTTTGCTTCCATGGTTCCAGTCACTTCCGTGTTCACTCCTAGGTATCTAAAGCACCTCATATCCTCCTTTTTTTTCTGAAATGGACAAATGGAGAGAATGAGTGAAGAGAGCTTGACAAAGAGAATATGTATGTTAGAAGTGGCAGGTTTAAAGAGAAAGGGGAGACCAGTTTGATGGAAGGATTAGGTGAAAAGGTTTCAGTGCTTTGGACCTGAGCATGCAGGAGGGTGAAAAGCATGCCAAGGATACAGTAAATTGGAGCAATGGTGGTATACAGGGGCAATGTGCTTGATGGACTTAACCAGGGCAGATGAGGCAGCTGGAAAAAACTACGGAAAGATCTGTGGGATGTGGTCATGGATTGAGGCTGTGGCTTTGATACATTACACATGACATTTAGAGATTGAATGTGAGTAAATCAGGCATTTTTCTGTTTTTCTGGAGGTACTTCGTTAATATTTGAAACAGTAAATAATTATAATAGAAAGAAGAGACTAATACTGTGATAATAATGATACAGGTAATAACAATGATAGTAATAATAAAGATTATGATAATAAAAGTGAAAATAAAAATGATTGTAATGATTATAATGATAATTATAATAATTACATATACTTTTTCATGGATTTTCACATTATTTATCCTAGTGAGGTAGCCCCAGGAGAGAGAGATACTGGCCTTATATGTTTACGTACACTGTCATTTATAATGCACCAAATCCAGAGCCCACTGTTCACGGCCAAACCCCACTTACTGTTCTGTTGTTTGCCCTGAGTACTTCATATACCCTGCTCAGCCCAATGACAGCACATTATTGGCCCTTTTTCTCCTTGTATACCACCTCAGTCCTAGTCATTCTGTCTCTTGCATGCCTTTTACCCTCCTGAATATTTAGGCCACGATGCCTTGTAACTTCTTTTACTCCATACTTCATTCCCCTTCTTGGTCTTTCCCTCCCTTTAGCTCTCTTTAGTCAGTCTTCCTTTACTCTCCATATGTCTAGTCCCTTTCAACACACCCTGGTCAGCTCTCTCAGTGAGACCACTTACATTACTGCCACATCTCACTTTTATGCTTTTGTTTCATACATGATCACCCTTCCTCTCACCACTTATTGCTGTCAGGCCCTGTTTTTCCAGCATGTTCGCTTTCTTCTTTTCTTTTTCATTCAGGGGCCAAGAATTACATTTATACTACACCATTAGGACTACAGTACCTCCAATTTAAGTGTCCATCAACTGAATCTATATTTTCTGAAAACAAAATGAATCTGTCCAAAGCTCCAAAGCTTAAGGTTTCTATCCTTAGGTGAGTTAGTGTAGCTGATAAAAGAGAGTGGGTAGAGTAGAGAAAGTAAAGAAAATTTGAAGAAAAAAAATTTCAGGAATGGTATGATTTTCAGTTTTAGATTGCGTAAAAGACCTCTTGTCTGACCTGAAATTTGAACAGTTAAGAAAAGTGCACTGTTAGTGGGTGAAAACTTTAAGAAATATTTTTTGCTTTCATGACCCTTTATGTTTTTGTGCAATGCCTCTGAGTAACATAACTCTAGTTTATCACCTACATAGTCATTAAGATAATCATCCTGAGCAGGTGCAGTAAAGCAGCTGATGATGCAAGTCTTGTGGCATCTTTTGGACATGTAGGCCGAGACCTGTGTCTTCATGCAGTCCCTTGTGAGGTTTACCAAGTTCTGTTGAAGTATATGGCTCTCATGGCTACACAGGTAGAGGAACATAGGTGAGAATGCTTGATTTTTATTCGTAGAGTAACCATATACTTTTCAATTTATAAATACAACTTAATAAAGAGGTTTTTTTTATGTCTTGTTATATATATTCATGAATATTCACCATTTCCTGTGCTAATAAAGTAGCATCAAGAACAGAGGACTGAGCCTTGGAGGGAAAATCTTTTTTTCTTTTCTTTTAGCTCCACCCTTTACATAGAAGCTTCATTTCTTCTTACATTGGGTTCCCATCCTTCCACTGAAGATTTTTTTCTCTGAAATGTTTACTGAGACAGTATGGCCAACAGAATGCCCTAATCATGCCATCTCATTAGAAGAGAACAAATGAGAGTTAGGGTGAGCAAGTATCAATTACTTTCAGAAAGAATGAGATGTTTTAGAAGGTTAATCATATGAAAAAACAAGAGATTAAATGGGAACATTAATGAATGGGGCAAATGGGAAAGTGGTAAGAAGTAGTGATGTGATGAGGAGACGAGTGAGTATTTTGAAAGACTTTTGACTGTGTTTGATGATACAGTGACAGATTTAGGGTGTTTGGTTCAGGGAAGCATGTGAAGTGAGACAGTCTTGGAAAGGGGTTTGGTAACGTAAGAAGAGGTGGTGAAAGCCTTGTGTAAGATGAAATATGGCAAGGCAACTGGAGTGGATGGCGTTGCAGTTGAATTTCCAAGGAGAGGAGGTGACTGTGTTGTTGGCTGGTTAGTTAAGATATGAAATATATATATGGATCACTGGTAGGTGCTTGAGGATTGGCAGAATGCATGTAGAGTGCCATTGCAGAAAGATATGGGGGTGCAAAATTGAGTATTCAAACTACAGAAGTATAAGTATTTTGTGTGTATCTGGTTGTGTGGGAGGGTGGTGATTGGGAGGGGGAAGGCATGTACAGAGCATGAGACTGGGAGGAACAGTGTGGTTTCAGAAGTGGTAGAGGATTTGAGGATCAGATATTGCTTTAAAGAACATGTATGCAAAATATTTAGAAAAACAGAGGGATTTATATGTGGCATTTATGGATCTGGAGAAAGCCTGTGATCGGGTTAATAGAGATCTCTTGTGGGAACTCTAGCAAGGATATGGTGTGGAATGAAAGCTATTAGGAGTGAGTTTTTATCAAGGGTGTAAGGCATGTGTGCCTATAGGAAGAGAGTGAGTTGTTTCAGGTGAAGATTGGTCTACAGCAGGGGTGTATGATGTCATCATGGCTGTATGATTTGTTTGTGGATGGGTTAATGAGGGAGATGAATGCATTGGTTTTGGAGAGAGGGATGAGTTTGCTGTATTTAGTGGATGAGGGAGCCTAGGAAGTGAGTCAGTTGTTATTTGCTAGTGACACAGCACTGATTCAAGTGAAAGACTGCAGAAGTTGGTGACATAGGAGAGTTGTGAAAAGAGGAAGATGAGAGTAAATGTGAATATAAACACGGTTATTTAGTTTAGCAGGGCAGAGGGACAGGGTAGCTGAGGGTGAGCAGGTCAAAAATTATTTCTGCTTGTCAGTTTTTCACTGTATATTTTTTGTATGGAAACTTTTTGTAAATCAGGAAAAATAATTTCATTGGTAAGGAAATGTATTTTAACAGTAGGAAAAGGATAATCTTTTATTTTGACTTCTCAGGTTGTGGTTGCTTGCTTGTCATTAATGATGTTTAAAGTTCAGATTCCACTCTGAAGCAAAGTGGATTCTTAGAATACGAAATTCCTTTCACAGAACATGTTGTGGTAACACCCAGGTCTCCAAGAGGGAACAACTTACTGAACCTACTGAATCCTGTGCAGCTGCCAAGAAAAGTACTTGTGGAGAGAAGCTAAAGGGCAACCTTGGAATTCAAACATGTCAAGCTGAGACAGAAAAACTGGTAGAACCTGATATTTCTGAAGAAAATAAAGTAAAAACTGTTATTCAGCCTCCAGAGGGACCTAATATTGTGCACAGTGGTGAAGTGGAACAAGAAAGTATTTCTGAGAAGAAAAAATTAGAAATCATAAGCATATCTCCTGAGGAACCAAGCCATGTTCATGATAGAGAGATGGTACAAAAAGGCTACAGCTCTCATGAAAAGGAAAATGTCAACAAGTCACCCGAAGAATCCAATGTTCATGGTAGTGAGGTGGTGCCAGGCAGTTACAACACAGAGGATATGGAGGTGGCTTTACCACTTCCCAGTAACATAGGTATTCATACTCATGTTACAAGTGCTGTTTGTGAACAAGCAACAGGAACAAGTCATCAAAGTGCAAAAAGGAGCCAGGAATCAAGTGATAATGAAAAATCTACAGAGACTCATGATATGAAGAACAAAAGTGATGTTTTGAATATTGACCAATCTGTAACATCAAAGCCATATTCCCAGACCTCAGAGATTCTGATTGAAAAATGTTCTGTGAAGAGTTTAATTGGCCCAATTGAAAGTTCATCCATGAGTCAGATGCAGGACACGCAAAGTAGTCAGCTATCAACAAGTCTGTTGGCTCTTGCCGATGTTCCTGAAAATAAGACATTTCTAGCTTACAAAAATGAATGCCCATCAGAAAATGCTGTGAATGTTGAAGGGAGTTCATTGGAGAAGAATGATAGACGAGTGCAGAGTCAGAAAAACAAAGAAAAGGGTGTTTCACTGAGGACAGTGGTAACTGATGAGGAACTGGTAGAGGTTGAAAAAGAAAATCTAGAGAGCACAAATAACTTTCAGCCATCCATCAACAGACCAAGAAGAAAACCACTACAGTCAGGCCAACCTGTGCTTGAAAATATCATGTCACAAGTTAACAAAGATGGAAAGAAACCACCCATTGAGAAAGAAGAATTAAGTTGGATGCAAAGTCAAATATCCCAGGATAGTCAAAAGATGATACCATCTCAGAATAGACCAACCAATAGTAAACCATTGTTTTCTACAGATTCATCTGGAGAGCCAAAAAGTCCAAAAGGTAACCTTTTGATTACAGAATGTTCTGCTGTAGACAGGAAAGGTTCGGAAACATCAGATGATGACAGTCCTTTGAAAGTTTCCCTTGATTCATCGAAACGCAGTTTCAAAAGAATTCGTAGGCCAGCTAGCTCCAGCTCTAGTTCAGAAGACAGTGACACTGAGGCAATGATTAACCCACCAAAGCGAAAGCCTAAAGTTATATCAAGCAGCAGTAGCAATCCATCATCTCATGTACTGGAGCAGACGCAAAAAGCAAAATTCAAAAGCCTGAAACAACATACTTTGGATTCTGAGGAGATGAGAGACTTAGAAAGACTTGATCAGAATGTGTGGGAATTTTTTGGACACCCAGATGAAGATTTACTGGATAAGAGGGATGATGACCAGAACTCTCACGTCAGCATTGATGATATTCCATCACAAAATGTAAAGAATATGATGGAATTTGATGATCCACCACCAATGACCCTTTCATTACCCTCTGATGATGAAATTCCAGGTACAGCAGAAGTTTTGAAGAATGTCAATGCAGATATGGCAATTATCAAGAAGATGCGAGATGAAAAGGCCAAAGATCCTGAGGTGATTACAGTTACATCATCACATGAATTGCACTCTGAAAGTATTCCCACCCTTTCTTCCAGCACAAAACAATTGTTTACAAAGGTGGATAAATCACTTACAAAGGCAGAATCTCTTCTAGACCATAACACCAGTTTTTTTGAGAATATACATACTCCTGAGGAAGAAAAAACAAGTATTGGTGAGCTGGGGATAGCCAGTAGTTGCATGAAACCCACCAAGAAGTTGCTCTCAGATAAGGAGGACCAAAGTGAGTTTTTTGAATGAGACATATCCATATGAAGGCTCATGTAAGCATGCAATCTCTCTCTCTCTCTCTCTCTCTCTCTCTCTCTCTCTCTCTCTCTCTCTCTCTCTCTCTCTCTCTCTCTCTCTCTCTCTCTCTCTCTCCAAATCACCTTTGTTCATCTCTCATTCCTTTCTTGTAGTTGTTGTCATGGTATGCACAATACCTAACCTTTTCATATTTTTATTTCTATTAGGTGTCCATCATTGGAACATGTTTTTGTCTGCTGTGTTTGTCACTACAAAGAGATTTGATAGCTAAATCCCAGTAATGTGATCCATTTCATTAAGACAGTTGTAATTGATACATTTGTCTACTATGGACACTTCATTCCAAGTTCTCAACCTAAGTGAATATTAGCTATTTTACAGCATGCCACTATACCCGTGTTCCTTAACATTTATCCTTTTACATAGTGTTTTCATCTGTTACATGTTATATGCTAGAGGCTTTAAATTTCCCACTGTTGAAGTGAGAAGAGTTAGGGGTGACCTGATGACCACATTCAAGTTTTTCAAACAGATTAATGATGTAGACTGTGAAGAGTTCTTTAAGAGACGTTATAGAGTAACCAGAGGACATAACATGAAATTAAACAGGAATATTTTTAAAGGAGGTGTGAAGAAATACTTTTACAGTATAAGAGTGGTGGACAAATGGAATAAGATGCCTGAGTGCATGTCAAGAGCAGACAGCATACATAAATTTAAATTGAGTGATAATTGAGAATCTTATGGTAGGTAGTAGTTGGTAGGCAGCCAACAACCAGGGAGGTATATAACCAGTACTGCCTGCCTGGGTATCACTAGGGTTAGTGACAACTGTGTGGTGAGCCAACACTTCACTGGTTGTCACACTGCTCTCTTCTGAACCTATTAGTTGTATTTTCTTTCTGCCTCACTCACATGTGGACTACAGGCATTCTGCCCACAAGCATGCAGTCGCTCCTTGTCACACATAACACTTGACCACTCTTAACTCACACATCTCATTCTTTGTAACTCTAGGTTTTCCTGTGGTGAGTGCTATGTGCTAGCCCTGCCTTTTGGCAAAAGGGTTGGAGCAATAGATAAACGTAGTAGGTAAGAGCATTAGATAGAAACATTAAGTAGAAGTAGTAGGTAGGAGCATTAGATTGAAGTAATCAGTAGGAACATTAGGTATGAGCCTCTGCAAACACTGCATTAGACTTGCCCTTGGCCTTGCAAGTAAAACTACCTCCCAGCACATTACAGACAGGTAACTAAGTCCACCCTCATCCATATTTATTTTTCTTTTATCTTGGGCCCATGCTTCTCATACATACATCATTGGAACCATTATACCATCAAACATATTCATCTTTACCCTACAGACAGGGACTTCTCTTTCCATACACTCCTTAATGCACCCAGAACCCTACCTTCTTCGCCTGCCCCATGGCTTACTTCAGTTTCCATGGTTCCATCCTCTGCCATGTTCTCTTTTAGGTATCTAAAACACTCCACTCCCTTCAAGTTCTCTCCATTCACACTCATACTCATACCCACTTGTCTCGCTCCCCTGCTTAACCTAATAACCTTATTTCCATTCACATTCTCTCTACTTTATCCATTCATACACTTCCAAACTCAGTTTCACTTCAGATAATTTGATGTTTAGAAGCTTTAATATATCCACTGTAAATCTAGTAATGGTTCCAGTTATCTGATATCTTACATATTTTTCATAATGTTCTGTTGTGATTGGCAACTGCAAATGTAAGTTGTCCCGGAAATTTGATACATTATTGTTATAAGGGCGCTTCATATTATTGGCCCCTAATATCTTTCTATTCTATTGTTTGACGATATCTTCTGTTACCAGGTGCAGATGAAAAAGCTTTGGAAGTGATAGGGGCATCTGATCAAGAGACTGAGGATGAAGTAGATAATGCAAGCCACAGCACTGCATATTCCTCTCAGAGTGAGGCCATAAGCACACAGAAACAGAAACAAGTTAAGGTAATACATTTTGTTTACTTAGTAATACTACAGTTTAGAACATAGTAAATAGGAAACTCCATTTATCTGCAGGTATTACATTCTTCAGATCACAGAATACTTTGATATTCATATTCATGAGGAAATATGATCAGATAATTCACTATGAGTGTGACAGTGGATGAAATGTTAACAGAGGTTGTGCTGGATGCTAGAGTTATGAAAGGATTTTTTGGAGATTTTGACCATTTTGCAGATCTTGTGGAGGTGAGGATCAGGGAGAAGTGGAAGTATGGTGTAAGGAAGCAAGGAAGATGAATCAGAAAGAATCCAAGGAGGAGTATGAAAGAAGGATGACTGAAAGTTTAGATGAAATTGCAATAAATGTAGGGATGCAGTCCTACACTTACCCCTAAGATACAGTCCACTTCTTCTGGGATTGCATATCTCACCATAATCTCTTTCTTAATAGGATGAGGTAGCAATGCTAAAGGCTAGGGTACGAGAACTAGAAGCTGCAATGAAAAAGAAGGATGCCACTGAAGTAGGTAAGGTGTATGAAGTATACATTATTGTTGCCCTATTTGTTGATGCTAAAATGTTATCACCCATTTTGTAGGGTTAAAAACATTTCATATATATATATATATATATATATATATATATATATATATATATATATATATATATATATATATATATATATGTATATATATATATATAATATATATATATATTTTTTTTTTTTTTTTTTTTTTTTTTTTTTTTTTTTTTCTCCTAAAGAAGGAACAGAGAAGGGGGCCAGGTGAGGATGTTCCTTCAAAGGCCCAGTCCTCTGTTCTTAACGCTACCTCGCTATCGCGGGAAATGGCGAATAGTATGAAAAAAAAAAAAAAAAAAAAATATATATATATATATATATATATATATATATATATATATATATAATATATATATATATATATATATATATATATATATATATATATATATATATATATATATATATTTTTTTTTTTTTTTTTTTCCCCGTAAATATTTGCCATTTCCCGCATTAGCAAGGTAGCGTTAAGAGCAGAGGACTGAGCCTTAGAGGGAAAACCCTTACTTAACCCCCTTTTCAGTTCCTTCTTTTGGAAAACTAAAAACGGGAGGTGAGGATTTCCAGGCCCCCTGCTCCCTCCCCTTTTTGTCGCCTTTTCCGACACACAGGAGTGCAATTTGACAACCACTACAGTGATGGCTCACTAAGCAGATGCCCCAAACCCTCCTGATACCCAGGTGGGTAGTACTGGTGATATACCTCCCTCGTTGTTGTTGCCTACCAACTTCTACCTACTTCAACCCTCCTTACATTACATATTGTTCTCAAACATGTCTTTTCCAACACACTCAGCCTCCTCCATACTTCCTCACTTAGAGCCCACACCTCATATTCATACAACTCCATTGGGACAACCAAAACAACGAAAGCTTTTGTCTTTGCCCTCACTGACAGTGACCTAATTTCCACATGCTCCTCAGTGCACCTAGGACCTTAACTCCCTAACGTATTCTGTGGCTTATATCAGCTTTCAGGGCTCCACTTGCTGCCATGTCCAACAGCTTTCATACCTACTCGTCTCTCTGAGACCCTTGCATTCACCTCCCTCCCCACCCCATTCCGAATCAAATTAAGGTGTCATCACTCACACCCATTCCACAGATCCATCTTCACCTGTTACCATTCATACTTTCGTCTTACTATTCGCATAATGCCTTACTTAATGTATATGCTTCACTGCTTCTAGAAACTTTCTTTTCACACCATGTACTCATAACACCTTCCACAGAGCATTTCTATCAACCCTATCATCAAACACTTTCTCCAGATTCATAAATACCACATACAAGTCCTTCTTTTTCTCTTAAGAATTCTTTACATTCTTCAAAGCTAACACTTGATCCGATCCACTTATCCTTTACTGTTCTTGAACCCATTTTGTACCTCCCAAATATGAAGCGTTTTGCATGCCACCACCCTTTCTGTCACCACTCTCCCATACAATGTACCAAGTACTCTCAACAGACATGCCTTTTTTATTTTTACATTCACTTTTGTACTCCTTGCCTTTGGACTGTGGCACTATAGGGGCTTCCTGCAGTTTCTCATGTACTTCACCATGAGCCATAAATACATTAAAAGTCCCAAGTAAACAGTCAACAAGACACTCACCTCCTTGGGAAATTTTCTGCAATCCTGTCCACTCTGGCTGCCATGCCACACTTCATCTTATGGAAGGCTTTCAATGCCTCATCTCTTTACACCAAACTACTTAATCTTACTCTTTTCCTTCGCACATCTCTGATACAAGCACCTGAAATCTGCCACCCAATTATCATTATATTCATTCACTGATTCTTGAGAGTACTTCTCTTCTTCACCTCAACTCTGCTTGTTACCTCCTCCTCATTTCCCCTCATCACTGAGAGGACAACAATTTCTTTCTCAGCATTTCACCATAGATAAGTATTTACCTTTTTTCATTAGTGCCCACAATCTTGGTAAAAAATGACTGACAAGAAATCTGAGTTTTATTTCAATAAGTTCACTAGAAATATCTGTTAGCATGTGATATCAGCATACCAAGCATCCATATTGTTGACTATGTGTTCATGATTTAGACCCTCACGTAGCACATGAGAGTGAATGTGCTTTCTGAATAGCCTGCCAATGTGTAGATATTTTTTTCCAAATAATTTGGCAGTTTCGTTGAAAAGGGTGCAAAATGCACATAAGGTTTTTATATCTTGGTATTTTCCTTATATTCTGGATGTGATCTTATTTCCCAGATGGTATGTACTTGTATATTGCATTGTTATTTATCAGCCAACCCTGGATACCCATATATGGATGCTGAATATGATTGTTTGAGCTTTTAAACATAGATTCAAAGAGACAGAATTGATAAGCAAATGAGATTAAGTTGATCCAGTTCTTATTAGGCTTTTCTGTTTCTATTAGATTATTTTCTATATATAATTCTTTATGATTGTGTAATGATTTTGATTTTGTTTTGCTGTGGTAATCACAATATTTCATAGTATATGATAATGAATTGTTCTTTTTCTTGAATTTCATATGGATAATGAATGTGATCTCTTAGTTTTTAGTAAATATAGGTATAAATGTCCATTAGTACTGAAGGCTTCAGATAGGATATTACTGAAAATGTTAAGCAGTAAAATGCTAAAGTTGTTTGGATGAGAGAAAATTTTACAAAAGCTGTCTTCATTGGTAATATTTCTTCATAGGAAAAGCTCAGCCAGAGGTAGATATTCTGCCTCCCACATGCCCTTCAGTTGACAGTGGTGATGAATCTGAGGAACTCTTCTCAAGCCTACCTGATCTTATTGAAACTAAAGAACCCAAATTATTGCCAAGCAAAGATCAGACAGTAACAAAAGAGTAAGTTGCAGCTACTCAGTGCCTTTTGGGTTTCATCACTTTACATAACATTATCTTTACCTTCAATGCAGTCATTTTTATGTAGATGGGCTATTGCAACCCTGGTTTGCTTGCATGGGCAAGATCAGAAAGGCAGGGCTTGGTCCCCTTAATCAACTGTTTTAACTTGTTTGAAGTCATATTGTAGTGTGTAAATAATCTGTACTGCAGGAATTAGGTACATATATTTTTATGTATACATTTATATGGTAACTGTATGCCCTTTACTATTTTCTTCAGCCATATCCCCCCTCGAAAAAAATTCTGATTATGCCTGTGAATCTTTAGGTCTGAGGTATAACCAGATTTTAGGATTTTTCAGTTTTTAAATGGCACTATTTCAATCATACTCTTTTTATTTCCACACTTCTCTTACCCTTTCATTACTTACTCAATCAAACCACCTCACATCACATATTATATGTTATGTGAAACATTTCATTTCCAACACATCCACCCTCCTCCGTACAACCCTATCTATGACTTATGCCTCACAACCATATAACATTGTTGGAACTACTATTCCTTCAAACTTACCCATTTTTCCTCTCTGAGATAACGTTCTCTCCTTCCACACATTCTTCATCGCTCTCAGAACCTTTGCCCCCTTCCCCACCATGGGACTCACTTCCACTTCCATGGTTCCATCCTTTATAATCCCTCGACAAACCAATCAGTCAGCCACTACACTCCTATGCTGTGTCTCGTGTCTCACTGCTACCATACACTGCCAAGCAACCTGATGATGTGGCATATGCTAGATATATTTTGAAATCCTACCATGGTGATTATATACTGATGAACATTTAACTATAATATTTATTGTAAACATACATTGCTTTATTGTTATAACTTCTCCTTGGCAGTACTTTTTTTTTTTCTCTCTCCCAAAAAAAGACTCGGCATCATAGCAGGGCTGCTTGGCAGGCAGTTCAAATTCAAATCCATCTCCCATAACACAGAGCAAATGAAAAAATCAAGGAAACCATGGGAAGGTCTGTAAAGGCCTGGTTGTGAATAGATGGCTTCAGTGCATTACACATGATAGCTAGAAAGTGGATGTGATTGAATGCTTCCATTTCTTCATCTGCTCTTGGCACTAACACAGGAAACAGCGAAACAGCAAAATAAGAAAAAGAATGAGCAATTATGATTGAAATGGTAGTTATTTGTGTAGCTTTTTGGAGACCTATTGTTGAACAACCACAGGAATAAGTAGTCATTTCCCAATGTGATTATTATGTGATTACTAGTGATTATTGGCACAGTTCTTTGTGATTAGTTTTAAACACAGAAAATGTGTTTTAAAACGTGGATACTTCTTTCTGTACTCTAAAAGGTAGCAAACTGTGAAAACAGTATGTCCAGCCTATCTTACTATGTTGTCAGTAAGATATCTTTGATCAATGTATCCAGGTGAAGAGCTGGTAGATTTAATATTCACATCATGAACTTTCAAAACAAGGCTAATAAGTAGTTGATTATGTTTGTATATGGCAGAGCTGGTACATAAGGTCAACTAGGCTTGTGATTGATTGGTTTCCATTGATCTTGTTAAGATGGTGACTTTTCTTTTTAGTTAATATGACTTATTATCTGATGAATAATAATGGTGGTCTTTGGTATCTTTCATCAGCACAGGTTAAAAGCACAATTTTATACACTTTACTCCAGCACTGATATTTGAGATGTTCATGGTCATTCCATTCCACAAGGTGAAGACAGAAAATGGTTTGTATATTTTGTTATATATAAAAACCTATTGCACCACATTTATGCAGTAATACTATGATTATTTTGCAGATCAGCACCAAGATGTATACGAAGTATAATCACTGGACCTCCTCAGTTAGTATGTACTGGTTTAAACTCATCAGAAATGGGAAAAGTCCAAGATCTGGTAAACAAGTGGGCTACCCCTGGATCAAGTGTCAAAAGATCATGGGATAAAGGTATCACTCATGTAGTGGTTAAAACTGAACCTGACCGCCTAGCTCAACGAACTCTCAAGTACTTGTTTGGTGTAGCTACGGGATGTTGGGTTATTACATTAAAGTGGGTTTTAGATTCACTCTCTACAAGAAAACTTCTTCCAGAGGTAAGTAGATGGCCATTTTATAAATCTCTTAATAGCTGATTTAGATTAATAATAATGATATCAACGAGGTTATTTTTAATGTTTTTATATGATGTATTCGCCACTAACAAAGAATATATTGTGCAAGAAATGGAGAGGGAATTTTGATGTGAGAAATGGAGAGAATTCTAATGAGTTGATTGGAAATAATAACAAAAGCAGTTTATCTCTTGGTACAGTAGGATAAAAGATAAGGAGAGAAAGGGATGCATATATAGGTGAGGAAGATATTACAGAGGTGGAAATAGGAAGAGCAGTGGAGCACTTTTCAGAGACGAGATAGAGTGGTTGGTCCCCTTTAGTTTCTGCTTTAGGAAAAGTAAAATGGGGTAATGTTTCCAGTCCTCTACTCCCACCCCTTTTTTTTCGCCTTCTACAACACACTGGGAATATTTGGGCAGTATTCTTTCTTCTCTAACCCCAAATTGGAGATGGAAGGATGGAGTGAAAAAGATTTTGAGCGATTAGGGCCTGAATATGCAGGAAGGTGAAAGGCGTGCACAGAATAGAGTGAATTGGAATGATGTGATATATTGGGACCAATGTGCCATCAGTGGACTGAACCAGGGCATGTGAAGTGTCCAGGGTGGGCCACAGAGGGGTCTGTGGAGCCCAGATGGGGATGAGGAGCTGTGGCTTTGGTGCATTGCACATGACAGCTGGAGAGTGAGAGTGAGCAAATGTAGCCTTTCTTCTTTTGTTTCCTGACAATACCTCACTGACATAAGGGGCAGTGGTCGGGTGTTGGGGAAGAGAGGAGGATTTTTTTTCTTCTTCTTCTTCTTCTTCTTCTTCTTCTTCTTCTTCTTCTTCCTCTTCTTCTTTTCTCTCATGCATTTGTGCTGTGTTCTTGGGGGCTCAGGTGGTATTGAGAGTGGATGGGGGTGAGCAAGTGTGAATGTGTGCCTTTAACATACAAGAATGGCTATGCACGTGTATGTATGTATATTTATGTATGTGTATGTGCATAAATGTTTATATATATGTGTGTGTAAGTGGAAGTGTCTTCATCTGCTTCCTGGTGCTACCTCACTGACTTGGGAAATGGCGATCAAGTATGAAAAAAAATATATATATTTATATTTATTATTATTTGAACGATTTATGCAGGGAAAAAATGCAATTGAGTGGGAGATGTATAAAAGAAAGAGACAGGAGGTCAAGAGAAAGGTGCAAGAGGTGAAAAAGAGGGCAAATGAGAGTTGGGGTGAGAGAGTATCATTAAATTTTAGGGAGAATAAAAAGATGTTCTGGAAGGAGGTAAATAAAGTGCGTAAGACAAGGGAGCAAATGGGAACTTCAGTGAAGGGCGCAAATGGGGAGGTGATAACAAGTAGTAGTGATGTGAGAAGGAGATGGAGTGAGTATTTTGAAGGTTTGTTGAATGTGTTTGATGATAGAGTGGCAGATATAGGGTGTTTTGGTCGAGGTGGTGTGCAAAGTGAGAGGGTTAGGGAAAATGATTTGGTAAACAGAGAAGAGGTAGTGAAAGCTTTGCGGAAGATGAAAGCCAGCAAGGCAGCAGGTTTGGATGGTATTGCAGTGGAATTTATTAAAAAAGGGGGTGACTGTATTATTGACTGGTTGGTAAGGTTATTTAATGTATATATGACTCATGGTGAGGTGCCTGAGGATTGGCGGAATGCGTGCATAGTGCCATTGTACAAAGGCAAAGGGGATAAGAGTGAGTGCTCAAATTACAGAGGTATAAGTTTGTTGAGTATTCCTGGTAAATTATATGGGAGGGTATTGACTGAGAGGGTGAAGGCATGTACAGAGCATCAGATTGGGGAAGAGCAGTGTGGTTTCAGAAGTGGTAGAGGATGTGTGGATCAGGTGTTTGCTTTGAAGAATGTATGTGAGAAATACTTAGAAAAGCAAATGGATTTGTATGTAGCATTTATGGATCTGGAGAAGGCATATGATAGAGTTGATAGAGATGCTCTGTGGAAGGTATTAAGAATATATGGTGTGGGAGGCAAGTTGTTAGAAGCAGTGAAAAGTTTTTATCGAGGATGTAAGGCATGTGTACGTGTAGGAAGAGAGGAAAGTGATTGGTTCTCAGTGAATGTAGGTTTGCGGCAGGGGTGTGTGATGTCTCCATGGTTGTTTAATTTGTTTATGGATGGGGTTGTTAGGGAGGTGAATGCAAGAGTTTTGGAAAGAGGGGCAAGTATGAAGTCTGTTGGGGATGAGAGAGCTTGGGAAGTGAGTCAGTTGTTGTTCGCTGATGATACAGCGCTGGTGGCTGATTCATGTGAGAAACTGCAGAAGCTGGTGACTGAGTTTGGTAAAGTGTGTGAAAGAAGAAAGTTAAGAGTAAATGTGAATAAGAGCAAGGTTATTAGGTACAGTAGGGTTGAGGGTCAAGTCAATTGGGAGGTAAGTTTGAATGGAGAAAAACTGGAGGAAGTAAAGTGTTTTAGATATCTGGGAGTGGATCTGGCAGCAGATGGAACCATGGAAGCGGAAGTGGATCGTAGGGTGGGGGAGGGGGCGAAAATTCTGGGAGCCTTGAAGAATGTGTGGAAGTTGGGAACATTATCTCGGAAAGCAAAAAAGGGGTATGTTTGAAGGAATAGTGGTTCCAACAATGTTGTATGGTTGCGAGGCGTGGGCTATGGATAGAGTTGTGCGCAGGAGGATGGATGTGCTGGAAATGAGATGTTTGAGGACGATGTGTGGTGTAAGGTGGCTTGATCGAGTAAGTAACGTAAGGGTAAGAGAGATGTGTGGAAATAAAAAGAGCGTGGTTGAGAGAGCAGAAGAGGGTGTTTTGAAATGGTTTGGGCACATGGAGAGAATGAGTGAGGAAAGATTGACCAAGAGGATATATGTGTCGGAGGTGGAGGGAACGAGGAGAAGTGGGAGACCAAATTGGAGGTGGAAAGATGGAGTGAAAAAGATTTTGTGTGATCGAGGCCTGAACATGCAGGAGGGTGAAAGGAGGGCAAGGAATAGAGTGAATTGGATCGATGTGGTATACCGGGGTTGACGTGCTGTCAGTGGATTGAATCAGGGCATGTGGAGCGTATGGGGTAAACCATGGAAAGCTGTGTAGGTATGTATATTTGCGTGTGTGGACGTATGTATATACATGTGTATGGGGGTGGGTTGGGCCATTTCTTTCGTCTGTTTCCTTGCGCTACCTCGCAAACGCGGGAGACAGCGACAAAGCAAAAAAAATATATATATATATATATATATATATATATATATATATATATATATATATATATATATATATATATGAGTAGGGGCAGCGAGTGTGAGTTGTGTACATGTGTATATATGTATGTGTCTGTGTATGTATATAAATGTATATGTTGAAAGCAAAGAAAAAAGGGAAAAATATACATATATATATATATATATATATATGTATGTATATGTGTATATATATATATATATATGTATATGTATATATATATATATATGTATGTATATGTATGTATATATATATATATGTTATCCCTTGGGATAGGGGAGAAAGAATACTTCCCACGTATTCCCTGCGTGTCGTAGAAGGAGACTAAAAGGGAAGAGAGCAGGGGGCTGGAAATCCTCCCCTCTCAATTTTTTTTTTTTTTAATTTTCCAAAAGAAGGAACAGAGAAGGGGGCCAGGTGAGGATATTCCCTCAATGGCCCAGTCCTCTGTTCTTAACGCTACCTCGCTAACGCGGGAAATGGCGAATAGTTTGAAAAAAAAAAAAAAAAAAAAAATATATATATATATATATCCTCCCTAGGGATAGAGGAGAAAGAATACTTCCCTCATATTCCCAGTGTATCTTAGAAGGTGACTAAAAGGGAAGGGAGCAGGTGGCTGGAAATCCTCTCCTCATGTTTTTGATTTTCCAAAAGAAGGAACAGAGAAGGGGGCCAAGTGAGGATATTACCTCAAAGATAACGTGGGAAATGGTGAATAGTATGAAAAAAAATATTCACATATACTAATGAGATGATTTTGATTAGGCATTCAGTTGCCTAAGCTGTCTCAGCTTTTATATAAAAAGGAAATGTAAGAAATAGTCCATTATATCTGATTTTGATTAGGCATTCAGTTGCCTAAGCTGTCTCAGCTTTTATATAAAAAGGAAATGTAAGAAATAGTCCATTATATCTACACTAATAGCTCTTTCAACTCTGCCACTTGGAGGGCTGAAAGTACTCCACCATTGTACTCCAGCCCAATTCTAGTAGATGAGAGAGAAATAATAGAAAAAACACTGGACTTCTACTCTACCAACTGAATTGTCTGCCATACTCATTGTTCTTGAGATTGTAGAAATCACCACCACTTACACCTTAACCATCTTTGATTCTTTAGCCTCACTAAATACCCAGAGATCAAAATGTAACATGTTGGTCTTTGAAGCCAGAGACAGATATTCAGGGATTCAAATCAAATTGTGAATTCCTCTCATAAAAGCCTCTGGGAGTATGATATAGTTGATGCTTTGACCAAACGTGCTCTTAGTTAAGAAGCTCTTGAAAACAACTTAATTTGTCAGTCAGTCTCAAACCTCTACTTAAGAAAGAATGAACAGATCTGTTAGAAGCAAATAGATATAAGCAGAGACATTTTCTACTACAATGAAATTCATAAAGTAAAACAAATTTGTGGAGAAAGTAATAAGATCATTAGGCTACCCTGTAAGATTAAGGTAAGGCTCTATTACTATTGGCAACTTGGCCTATCAGATGTTATTCATTTGAATTGTAAAGTTTGTAGCAAGAGATTTGGACACAAGATTGAACACTGTGAAACAAATAAGCCTTTTAGGGAAAAGTCAAAACGAACCAGCAAGAAATGGCACAGCACCTTATCATTTATAACAAAATGCCACAAATTCTCAGATTGTATCCACTTTGTGCATCTAGTTGGTAAACTTACTATAGGAAAGACAGTAAGCTTATGGGATGAAATAACTTTGTATCAATTCATGTTATGATTATCTACCTTGTAACAATTCATGTAATGATTACACCCTGGGGTATGACAAAAACCCTTTGTGACCTCTGTAATCCCTTTGCACTACTGCTCTCAGGATGAACATAGGGTGCATAATAAAGTATCTGCTGAAAGTGGCGCAAATCAGATCAGTTATTGATTGAAGGTTGCTGAGTGATAGGGGGACTAGCACTGAGCAGAAGGTCACAACTAGTGAAAAGGTGTTCTTGAGGAATGCAAAGCATAAACCTCACCGGAAGGCAGTAGAATGGAACTAAAAAGAGCGAGTTAGAGAAGTTAGAAGGCAGTGGGGTAGTAAATTTCTTAGAGTTGATAGGACACCATCTTGAAGTGGAACAGTCTTTTGTTCTTCAAAACTCACCTTTTTTGTCTGTATTGATTGCATATGTCTATAACAATTACATTACTCAGAATTATACTTTTTCTTTGCAGGAAGATTATGAAGTGCTAGATTGCACTGGAGTTTCAGGACCAAAGAGAGGGCGTACTAGTTCTGTGCCTCTCTTCAGTAACTGTGAATTTTACATCAAACCCCCTTTTGTTGATGTTACTGTTGAACAGCTCAAGGTATGAAACAAAGTGCTTTCATTCAAAGTTTCAAAATATTGATATTACAAGAAAGGCTGATCTGGACATTAGTATAAATATAACCGTATAATGATAATCTATTAGTTTTAACAGTAGAACAAAGGGCTACTCTCATTTGCTGAGAACAGCTGTTGTGGTTATTTTGACTGATTCATAGAGAAAGTAATCTATTCACTCAAAAATACATGTTCTGGAAAATTGAACGAGACACTCAGTATAAAACTTTTCTGTTATGACATTTTGAAGTTTATATAGCACTTTATTGTATCATTTTTTTTATCCATTTTTTTTTATTTTATTTTTATGTCATTCCTTACAAAACGGCTATTACATTCATCAAAGAAAAGTGAAAAAACATAGTACAGCCTTCATGGAAATGAATATGAGTTTGTTTACAAAAACAGAAATTCATATACAATGCTTAATAATACACAAAATTGTATAAAAAATCAACAGGAACATCTAGTTGTTCATGCAGTATACACATAGAGCATTAAAAACCTTACTGGCAAACTTGCTTTTGAATACATGGAAATGCCATGGTTTTCATTTTGCTGGGAACACCATTTTCATCACTGCCGTTGTCTTCTACTTAAGCCATTGCTGTAGTGATTCTGCATTTTCTGGCCCTTCATGAGACTGTCCCTTAGTTCTTTAGCCAGCTGCAGAATAAAATCCAGTCAACTGTTGCTTCCTTGTAATTAACTAGCAGTGATGGCTAAAAAATCTAGAATATTAAAGACTGCCTGTAATGTCCACTGTTATGATCCTACTTTTGCAGAATACAGGCAAGCCATTTAACCCAAAATGATGACTTTTATTTCATTTCCAGTGTTAACAGATAAATGCATTGTACTGAGCACATTTACCATCTTGTTTTGTTTACCCCAGAACTAGTAGAGTGCAGTTCTTATGTTTGATTGTCTCAGTGATATAACATATGGCACATGAGCCTTTTACTGAAGTGGGAGTTTCTTCTTTAGCTCTGTTATCTCAGCCGACAATACGCACTCTTTGCTCTCTGTTTCTTTGTGAGTTTCAAGATTGTGAAGAAATTGTTTGCCATTTGTGAGGTTTCTTCTTTGGTCCATGAATGGAACAGTAAGGTAAAGGACGTTTTCAAGGAATGAATCATTGGCTGTGCAAATCTAATCTTTTCCCAGAAAAGGGAAACTATTGACAAATTTCTTTGACTTTATGTTTGCTACAAGTCAGAATTTTATATCAAATTTATCTGGTTTGTTAGCTATATGTACAGAGTGATGAGACACCAATCTTTTGTGGGAAACAACTGTTTTTCAGCTCTTTCCCACAGGGGGCAGTCCCCCCACAATCATGTAAAGTGCTAGTGACAACAGACATCAGCAAAGCATTTAACATCTCCCCTAACCCACATACACAAAAGATATTTGACACTACCCTCCATAATAATTATAAAAGGTTGTTGGCCAGTTTCATAGTTGGCTGCCATAGCAAAGTCTCTCAGTGGCTTCACCTCTAAAACACTGAAAGTCTACAGTTGAGTTCTCCAAGGAAGTCAGTTCTTTCTCGAACCCTCTTCAGTCTCTTCCTACACAACCTCCCATTACCTCCAGCAAACTACAGCATGAAAGTCCTTACATTTGCATACAATATCACAATCACACCATAACACCCTTACACCACAGTAGCAGCAACAAAGATGCATCACAACATTACACAACTGTAACAGTGGCTCACCCAGAACAGAATGTCTGCATCTTCACAGAAGTGTTCGGTTACTCCCAGACGATTTAGGGTTCCTACAGTAAAATAGGTTTTCCTTCAAAACCAACATTTTTATGATTAAGTATATGATTAAGTATTGGCTGGTGGTGTAGGATAGAACTTCAGCTGGAACCTGATAATAGATAGACCTAACCTCTCATGTCTGGTTACAAGGTAAATATATTTAATCAGGTTTTCTTTCATCTAACAGGAACTGATGGAACTGTGTGGTGCTCAGATTGTTGATTCTCCTGTCAAGTTCAGTCAGAATAAGCAGTCCATGAAGTTAGTTGTGGTACAGACAGACAGTGATCACAATGCTGAAGGTCAGTATAATCCCCCCCCCCCCCCCCCCTCTCTCTCTCTCTCTCTCTCTCTCTCTCTCTCTCTCTCTCTCTCTCTCTCTCTCTCTCTCTCTCTCTCTCTCACAACCCTTCAGTTTACATGTGTATTTTTTATTACAATGGCACAAGCTACTCACTGTCCATATATGTCCTGTGTTCAGTGGGGTTTTTTTTTATGGATTTTATGGTAACGGAACCAGACGGAGTGTACAGAGATTGTTTTTCTCCTTAAACCATGATAATCTGGAAGGAAAGATTAAACAGTGATTTAAGTGAAATTAAGGTAGTGCTTAAAGTCTAAACTGCGGAAAATTCATTACTTGGGGACAAGATACAGTATTGAAAATGGATCATCGTGACCTTACCCTTACTGCCTCCCCCAAAGCATCTACTTCCCACCACCATCCTGGTCCACCCTTCTCTCATTTGCAACTTCCCCATACAACCTACCCACATGTCCAGCGTCCTCTGCCTGCCCCACCCTTTCCCCACTGGCACCTTCCTCCCACAGCCTCTGCATTCACATGTTCACCCTACCTCTCAGCCCTCCCATCCTGCTACTTTCTTTCGCCCCACCTACATGGTGAGGCAGCACCAGGAAACAAAGAATGGCCCATCCACTCATATACTCATATATTTACATAAACGCCCATACATGCACATATACATACATATACATCAACATATACATATACATACACAGACATATATACACACATGTACATAGTCATGCTTGCCTTCAATCCATTCCTGGCACCATCTAGCCCCACAGGAAACAGAATTGCTGCCCCCTGCTTCACTGAGGTAGCGCCATGAAAATGGACAAAAAAGGCCACATTACGTTCACACTCAGTCTTTAGCTGTCATGTGTAATGCACTAAAACCACAGCTCCCTATCCACATCCAGGCCCCACAGACCTTTCCATGGTTTACCCAGATGTTTCACATGCCTTGGTTCAGTCCATTGATAGGGTTACATAGTGGAGGGTGAATGTGTTGGAAATGAAGTGTCACCAACTTCTGTAGTTTCTCACTCGAATGAGCCACCAGTGCTGTATCATCGGCAAACAACAATTGACTCACTTACCAGGCCCTCTCATCCCCAACATACTGCAACTGCATACTCGCCCCTCTCTCCAAAAGTCATGCATTTACCTCTCTAAGTACCCCATCCATAAACAAATTAGACAACTATGGGGGCATCACACATCCCTGCCACAAAC
Source organism: Panulirus ornatus (assembly GCF_036320965.1). NCBI lineage: Eukaryota > Metazoa > Arthropoda > Malacostraca > Decapoda > Palinuridae > Panulirus > Panulirus ornatus. Next base: position 4,537,822 of record NC_092265.1, read on the forward strand.
TGACCTTCGCTGAGAACCAGTCACTCTCCTCTCTTCCAACTCATACACATTCCTTACACCCTTGATAAAAACTCTGCTTCTAGCAGCTTACCTCCCCCACCATATATTCTTAAAACCTTCCACAAATCATCTCTAGATCTGTAAATGCTACATACAAATCCATTTGTTTTTCTCAGTATTTCTCACATATATTCTTCAGAGTAAACCCTAATTCACACATTCTCCACCACTTTTAAAACCACATTGCTCATTCCCAATCTGATGCTCTGTACATGCCTTCACCTTCTTGATCATTACCCTCCCATACAATTTTCTAGGAGTACCCAGCAAACTTAAGCCTCTGTAGTTTGAACACTCTCCTTTATCCCCTTTGTCTTGTACAGTGGCACTATACATGCACTCTGCCAATCCTCAGGCACTTCACCATGATCCATACATATAATGAATATCCTTACCAACCAATCAACAACACAGTCACCTCCTATCTTTGACAAATTCAACCGCAATATCATCCAAACCCGCTGCCTTGCCGGATTTCATTTTCAACAAGGCTTACACCACCTCTTCTTTCTTCATCAAACCACTCTTCCTGACTCTTTCACTTTGCACACACACCCCCTTCCAAAACACCCTACATCTGCCACTCTATCATCAAACACATTCAGCAAATCTTCAAAATACTCAGTCCATCTCCTCCTCACTCCCTGTTCTCACTTTCCCCCTTACCTCTTCACTGGTTACCATCTGCTCTCTTGTCTACCTACATTATTTATTCAGGCCCACAACTATTAGTCCAGATGTAGAACACCCCCCCATCCCCCCAGTGCATATTGAAGTTACAGTACATAGTTTGAATTTTACTTGATTCCTCATGCAACTGGGTGAACTAGGGGTACCCTTAGAATTTTACCCACAACTACGAGAGATGTAAAATGCTCCAACAATTCCCCCCCCCCCCCATCCCCCCAAAAATAAAGATAACAACACCCCAGCAACACCACCACCACCACCATTGCGTGCACACACACACACTCTCTCTCTTCTCCGAGGAGAGTTGTATGTTGCACATATGGTGACGGTCATGACTACCCATAGAGCATTAACTAATCCCTCTTACTCAGTTATATAGCAGTATTTGTATAAACCAAATCCCATTAAAAAGTGAAAGTATTATATATATTTTTTTTGTGAAAATTTTGACAGAGTACAAGAAGGTCAGCGTGGCTCATGATTGGATCATTGAATGTATTGGGATGTATGCTCATATTTGCATTGCTCCATACATTGTTGGCAGCCCCAACCAGAGCCACCTTACTGCCTCCTGCCTTCCACAGTCACTTCTTGAGGAAACCCAAGAGCTTTAGTGTTAATGTTATTAGGTTTACTGTAAATGTACATGTAGAACTTGGAACTTATAATAAAAACTTGTAATGTGTTACCTAAGCATTATTGACCTAAGGATAAATGTGACTGCAGTAGTTTCCTAGTTAGATATGATTAATGAAATTACTAGAAGACTTCTTGTGTCTCCAAAGTCTTTGAAACTCTCCTTTTCCTTCATTTTCTCAAATTAAAAGAATCCCAATTTCTTCTGACCACCAACATCACTTTACAATCGTATAAACAGTTAAGGTACTCTGTACATATGATATTGAATTGTATGTGGCGAGTAGTATGAAAAAAAAAAAATATATATATATATATATATATATATGTGTGTGTGTGTATGAGTGGATGGGCCTTCGTCTGTTTCCTGGCGCTAACTCGCTAACGCAGGAAACAGCGAATATGTATATAATATGTAATCTGAAGGCGACGATGCAGCACACTGCAGTTCTATATAAGTAAGTCTAAATAAAAGGGGGGATGTCTGAACCCCCCTCCCCCATACTTTTCAAAGTAGAGCGCTTAAGCACCCCCCCCCCCCCCCTCCCCAAAGTCCGCCGCCACTACTGTCAAGGGATCAAAACGTCTCACTAATTCCCTCCTGTCTTGCTATCGTCGAACTTTTAATATTATTATAATCATGTCATTATTGTTATTATTATTACTGCAGATAGAGTAGCTGATAAACGAGAGCCCGTGACGTCACTGCTGAGTCTACCTGGCGGATGTGCAATGCTTCGCTTAACGTTCAAGGGCCAACAGGAAGGCCAATTCTGAATAATGATTGTAGTTGACATTCCTTTGTATAAGACATTAATTGCACCCTTAATGGAATAAGAGATTCAATCTGTATACTTATCAATATTCTAATTGATTCTCGGTTAATTCAAAACCTCTATACTCGAAAGCAAAATTTTCTTCCCGCTAAAATTCGAGAATCGAATGACCAGCGATATTAATTTATTCCACTCGAAAATGCTTTCCTTGTCCGTTATTATAAATACCTTATATTACCGCCAGAAACCATATTTCTATTTTTTCATGTTTGGATTTCAAATCATAATGTCTCAAAATTACAAGTTAGAGTCCAATTTAAAGACCCACCAAAAACTTAGCGTCGCCCCCAGTGACCCACCGTAGGTATACCAGAGGTACTTTGTCTCAACATAAGAAGTGCTGTGAGAGTGACTGTAATATTAAGGAAGAACTTTGTTAAAGTGTAACATACAAACCCATAGCGAGATCATAAACATTACGTATAGGTGTATGAATGCAGATATATCCATTTATAAAGCGTTCATAAGAACAACTTTTTGTGAAATTGTAAATCAAGAGTTGTCATGTTAGCGCAACACGCTTTGAGGACCGTAAATTTTTTTTTTGTTTACTTTCACTGAGAAACATTTCCTTAAGTGATTATGTCTTAAGGTTGTAAGGTGCATAATCATGAAGCTTGATCGAAGAGGACTAATCCTGTGGGACACGCTCATATCTCTAGGTAAGTAACCCTTAAACATTATTATATTTACTATAGCTCACTTTTCCTAAACAAATGCGCTCCTTCAGTAAGGTAAATGCTTATTTAGTTTGATAACTGAAATTTTACGTCGTTATATGTTCCCTGATCACATTTCGGTTACCTGGCTTGGATATAAGATTTAATATTTTACAAAGACGGTCCGTGCAATGTACCTCATCTCCTGACAATAGATTAGGTTGATTTTACGTTGAACGAATAGTAGTATACTTGATCCGACGTGGTATAATTGCTGATGATACCACTGTCCTCCCGTAGCAGTTGTTAAGAAGAGTAATTGTCTCGTTCTGTTATTCAATCGTTTAACTAGCGAACGGCTATATTATAGGGTTGGGATCTGCTCACATTGTCCTCCCGCCTCCGGTTATCACGCTAACGCCACATCTTAATCATCGCTACAGCGTTGTTTTCTGTTACGTCATAGTAAATCACACTCGGATCTTCAAATCACTCCGAGAATCACATTAACACGTAGTTAACATCACACTACGACACTCCAAGCTTCGCGCTACCACACCTGTAGGCACAGCACTACCACACTCCAAAATGTTACATAGTAGTCGCTTGTAGAAATCAACAGAATAAATAAAAACGTTGCCCATCTTCCCTTAGCAGTCGAGATTTATGCAAAACAATGTGCCACTGTTAATTGGGCCGTTGGTTACAGAGTGCAGTGGCTGCTTGTGAAGGAGGGTTGTTTACGACGCCACCAGCTCCCCGGTGTATAGTCTTTCGGATTTTTTTCCTTTTTTTTTTTTTTTTTGTTTGGTGGGAAGAGGGACATGCAGGTATGAGTGTGTCTGGATATATCAAATGTGATACTGAAACTGAAGATAAATCTCGGCTGTTCGGGATAGTTAGATGAGTTTTTCATAGTTTCCTTCGATTTTTACGTGTGTGTGTGTGTAGGCGAGTGAGGAGACGCCCCAGTTAGAGGGATGGAGACCGTCACTGTCAGGTATTATACGTAGCTAGTTCGTATCGTGAAGGGAATTACCAGGTCGCGACATGAGTCACTAGTGTGGCCTCAACACCGTGACAGACTGAGAACTGACGTCTCTACGCAGAACGTATAGACTCTACGTATATTCTCCTGGTGAGGGTGGCAGGCTACCGTGTAGTTGTTGATGACGTCTCTTCGCAGAACGTATACAGTCTGCTGCTTTTATTCTCTGGGTGAGGGTGGCAGGCTTCCGTGCAGCTCTGTTGTTGGTGTTCAGGGCTCCCCAGGTCTTGGCCTGGCACCAACCTCTTTGTCTTGCATACCGCCTTTTATTTTCAACCCTCATGATAAATACTGAGTGATTTCATGATCAGTTTGGCTCCATTCACGCAGATTGATAAGAACCCGGATGTTTAGAGTCTGAGAGGAAATACCCCAAGTCGAAATGTTTGTCAGAAAATTAGGTAGACTTTGATTAACTTTTCTTGGAACTAAAACGAAAGAAATAATTTCCATTGGCTTGTGGGAAGGGGATTTGGTTGAACTCGTCTTGAGAAACTGGCATGGGGATCTTTTCCTATCAGATTATATAATTTCTCAGACATTATTGAACGCCAACTCACCTGCATGCAAACATGAACAGATAACTATTTTGTTATCAATGAAATGAAAAAAAAAGAAATTGTGTATCCGAGAACACTTGCAAAAAGCACCGTTCCTTGCGCTATCGCTTACCCGTATTTCCGTTATGTACGACTAGGCTATGCGTCCGGGTGCACTTGGTCTCACACGGATACGCACTTATAAAGTATGACGGTGTGACTGTCGAACGGGCTTGGATCCTTAACCAGACCTTTAAGGGACAGCTCAAAAGTCAGTACCATATACTCAACATAGCGTGGATAGTTTCTTGTTATTTCGTGTGTTGCTCAGTATAACTTTGAGTGTGTGTGTTTGTGTGTGTTTATGAGGGACTATCTCACTCGTAAAGCCCCAGCTATTGACCCTTACATCATACACTAATTTTTTTTTAATTTCCGTATGCCGTTTGCATATACTCTTTACCCAGTGAATCAGTTTGATCCATTTATCCGCTACATATCGACTGCTGTAGTATTTTGTTTTCTAACACCTTTCATGTTTAATCTCAAGTTCTGTTCTCTGATTATTGTGCCTTTCGACGAATTGTTCACTATGTCATCGTCTGCTTTAAAAACTCTGAAGGTTGTGATCAGGTTACCCCACACTTTTCTCTTTTCCTTGGTGGTCATATTTAACACTTCAAGCCTATTCCTATGTCTTAGTCTCTTAATTGTAATACCATCCATCTTTGCTGCCCTCTTCTGGACTCTTTTTTTTCTTTTTCTTTAGCTCTTTGATCGTCTTAAGGTGCGGTTACTAAGCCAGAGAATCGCATTCTACTTTTTGACCTTGTGTAGGTTAGGAATGACTTGCTTAAGTATTTCCTTATCCAAATGCTTGAAGGTATTTTGGTATTTGCTAATAATTATGCGTTGGTGTGTGTGTGTGTATGTGTGTGTGGCGGGGGGAGTTGACTTGTATACGTAGCGAAGATGGGAACCCCCATGTAAGGTTGATCGAACACCTGAGCTCACCGTGAGCTGAGGCAATAAAGGTATAGCAGAACCGCTGCTACTTGTTCGTGAAGCCGTGGCCTTAACCTCTCTCGACGCAACTCGAAAAACTTTTTGAGTTTCAAAGTTTAACCCCTTCGAGTGCGACGACTTTACCCCCCCCCCTCCCCTTCCGATTCAAATACGACGAGGTATACCCCTTCCGCAAGAAGAGGTAACCCCTTTTGAGTACGGTGACCTTTAAGGGCCAAGTCAAAGGTGACCCCCAAATCATATGTAAGTTTATCATAAGTACTCGGACAGACATACACAAGTATAATAAGCAAGAGGAAATTGCACCGTTGAAAATAAGAGTATGAAAAATCTATTTTGTTTCAAATGATGGATTACCCATTTCCTGTGAACATGACAATCGATCTGTAGAAAACGTTTTGATGTGGGAGTTACATTGCACACGGTATGACGTCACCGGGAGTCTCCCCCCACCCACTCACACACACAAAGGTGCTTCAGGACGTATACTTGTGTGATGCGAGTGGTAATATCCCTCAGGCCTTCTGTCGTTAGTGCATGAGTAATGGTCGTGTTCGGTAGGACTTCTGAACACGCCGATACTATCCTTGAACACGCCTATACGACCCTTGAACACGCCAGTTCGACCCTTGAACACGCCGTGGACTCATAGGAATATACTTGATCACGCGCAAAATTATGATCCTTTCCAATATATATATATATATATATATATATATATATATATATATATATATATATATATATATATATATGTATTATTTTTATTTTTTTCATACTACTCGCCATTTCCCGCATTAGCAAGGTAGCGCCAAGAACAGAGGACTGAGCCTTTGAGGGAATATCCTCACTTGCCCCCTTCTCTGTTCCTTCTTTTGGAAAATCAAAAATGAGAGGGTAGGATTTCCAGCCCCCCGCTCCCTATATATATATATATATATATATATATATATATATATATATATATATATATATATATATATATATATATATTTATATATATATATATATATATATATATATATATATATATATATATATATTTTGCTTTGTCGCTGTCTCCCGCGTTTGCGAGGTAGCGCAAGGAAACAGACGAAAGAAATGGCCCAACCCACCCCCATATACATGTATATACATACGTCCACACACGCAAATATACATACCTACACAGCTTTCCATGGTTTACCCCAGACGCTTCACATGCCTTGATTCAATCCACTGACAGCACGTCAGCTCCGGTATACCACATCGCTCCAATTCACTCTATTCCTTGCCCTCCTTTCACCCTCCTGCATGTTCAGGCCCCGATCACACAAAATCTTTTTCACTCCATCTTTCCACCTCCAATTTGGTCTCCCTCTTCTCCTCGTTCCCTCCACCTCCGACACATATATCCTCTTGGTCAATCTTTCCTCACTCATTCTCTCCATGTGCCCAAACCATTTCAAAACACCCTCTTCTGCTCTCTCAGCCACGCTCTTTTTATTTCCACACATCTCTCTTACCCTTACGTTACTTACTCGATCAAACCACCTCACACCACACATTGTCCTCAAACATCTCATTTCCAGCACATCCATCCTCCTGCGCACAACTCTATCCATAGTCCACGCCTCGCAACCATACAACATTGTTGGAACCACTATTCCTTCAAACATACCCATTTTTGCTTTCCGAGATAATGTTCTCGACTTCCACACATTCTTCAAAGCTCCCAGAATTTTCGCCCCCTCCCCCACCCTATGATCCACTTCCGCTTCCATGGTTCCATCCGCTGCCAGATATCTAAAACACTTCACTTCCTCCAGTTTTTCTCCATTCAAACTCACCTCCCAATTGACTTGACCCTCAACCCTATTGTACCTAATAACCTTGCTCTTATTCACATTTACTCTTAACTTTCTTCTTTCACACACTTTACCAAACTCAGTGTGTGTGGTTAATAGGGGAAAAATCACACGAATGGTTGATTACTTGTGCAAATTAGATTTATTTCTTGATAGTACATGCAAATATATATAACTAGTGAGAGAAAAAAAATATATATACCATTCTAATAATAATAATGTATACATAGTTGATTTCCAGTGACATTACTGTAACGATTACAAGAAAGAAAGAAGTCACCAGGGAGAACAATGTGTATCTGGCTAAATTAAACAAGTGTCACCTCTCGGTACAGAACTATAAATAACAGATAAACCCACTCGGAACACATCCAATGTAATTTTGTCCGTGGTAAGAGAATGTCACACGTTTACACGGTGTTTGAAAGTAATCTTATTACATATATATATATTATATATATATATAAGACATCCATTTAATTAACGAAATAAATCCTGATATATATATATATATAAAAGACTTTCATTCAACTAACGAAATATATATATATATATATATAGAGAGAGAAATATATGACATACACATAAGCCAAAATATGGTTGATTTGGATACATATAAGGCTGTTGCTGGGCAACTGGTCCTTGAATGAATAGTTTGCAATTCCATCAAAATAACGTCTCGGTGCCTGTTAACATTGTCCATAGAAAACGGAAATATATTGACATGAAAAAAAAAGGAAAACTTTAAAACCCTTATAAGAACCGACATTATGTGTGTGGTGCTTGACGGGATGTACATTGTCTTAACCTGACCACCACGACTCTTGAAAGAATGGTGACCTGGCCTGGCCCGTGAGTCTTCTGATTTCTGTCTAGGCTTAAAGAGATTTAAGAAATACGTATCGTATATGTTTAAGGCGTAACTGCACGATCAACTATTGTAGACATTTGAACCGAGAGGCTAATGGATGGAGACCCTTTGGCATTTGGGACAGAGAGAGAGAGAGAGAGAGAGAGAGAGAGAGAGAGAGAGAGAGAGAGAGAGAGAGAGAGAGAGAGAGAGAGAGAGAGAGAGAGAGAGAGAGAGAGAGAGAGAGAGGAATCACAGCCATCATTCGGTGAGGAATCATAACCTTTTTTTCCGAAGCACCAGCTTCATGGTTACCTTGGCGTCCTCGCGACACTTGAGTTCGTTCGGTGAACTGATGGAGACTGATAGAAATCTCTCCTTCAGGTAGGCCAGCGAGTTACGAATCTTTGGTCCTCTTGGGTGTGGATAGATAATGCTGGTATCCACGATGCGATCGTGAATCACTTTCAATCTGAGGAGGTCGTGTTCCACTCCATGGCCCACAAGGATTGTGTTACTCCCGACCATCGAGAGGAGCTTGGAATGGACGTCCCGTAGTGTGGTGGTGACTCCCGTGAAGTGTTCCTTGGTGAGTCTCGAGTGTTCCGTGTTGTAGTCAATGATGGGAGCATCGGGCAGGATCAGCGTCTCGTACACCAGCTGACAGTTTGAGTCGACGATGGAGATGGCCGCCACGTCCATTCCGGCTGTCGTGAACAGCATCTCGCAGTCCAGGGCGTAGATAGACTCCTCGGTGACGCTGGTATTCAACCCCGTGTTGATGAACCCGGTCAGATTATCCGGATCTATCTCTTCGGACACGTGTTGCGGAGCAGTAGCGCAAGGCGAGGAGCCGACTGATCGCTTGCAACAGTAGTGTATGGGCATGACCGACCTGGACATCTTCCCCCAGTGATATTCGCACTTCTCCACGGTCAGTGGGCGGCCGTCACCATGTATGCGGTACACTGTCTTGCAGCGTCTACAGGTGCGGATGTAGCGCCCGGGGACTCTCCGATTGTAGCTCTGGTCAATGTTGAAGAGCTTGGCTTTTCCCTGTTGTTCGCAAGGGCGCGGGAAACACCAGCGTCGCAGCTCATCCTCCCTCAGCTCCAGTCGGGTCACAGCGTTGTACACTTTCTCGGATACCTTCGACATCTGGCCCTTTCTCTCTACGTGTTACCACGTCTTTCCTGAAAATATATATGAGACCATTGTCAGTAATCAGGTATCACAGGAATTTATACATGCATGCATGTGTGCATGGGTACCTAGCATAGGCTAGGGTGTGTGTGTGTGTGTGTGTGTGTGTGTGTGTGGTGTTTTTAAAGATATGGCAATGCACCGTTGCAGTAGATGTTAACAACAGAAATGGCCGAGATGTATGGAATGTGAATGTTGTATGGAATCACTTGGTTTTTCATTGCAGTTCCGATGGAAGTGGTGAAAGTGGCTCATAGATTTCTACAGGAACGTCACCGGAAGGCTGGCTATCTGATGTTTTCACAGAACAGTTTGGTGGCTGCTACTGGGCAGGGGAGGTAAGGGGTGAGAGGAGGAGGAGGAGGTGGGGTCTCCCAAGAATGTAAGAATCTTATGATGATGCCGTGACGAGAGAGAGGAGCTTTACAGGCGTAGGTACCACGGGGAGGAGGAGGAGGAGGAATTCGTTTGTTATTTTTCTCTCTCTCTGAGAGCGAAGCATTTGCGATCTGGCGAGTGTGTTATACAGTGACAGGTGGACGGTTAAGCCGTTCGTTATGGAAAGCTGATGATAACACCAGATATCAGCGAACCAAACTTGAAGCTACGGGTAAAAAGAGAGAGGGCCAAAAAAAAAAAAAGTGTTTCTTCCACGCTTTCCAAACATCACCAGCGCATTTTTGGTGACGATCACTCGAGAAGGCGCTGCCGTTGCTGGTACTAATGTTGCTAGCGCCGTTCGAACGCACTGAAGAGAACAGCTTGATGAGGAGGGGGGACTGAGTGAAGGCATAATAACCCGCACCTAACACTCGCGTCATCTCCCTCCTCTTGTTTAATAACTTTCACTCACTATCTTTGGGCAGCGAAGCTTCAAGAATTGTAAAATAACAACAACACCACCAACAACGTGGGATGAAAGGTCACTTTTACCTTTGAGAGTCCTTGATTCAAATACGGTGGTGAACTTGACGCCTGAACAAAGGAAATACGACAAGCGTGCTGGCTGCTGCTGCAGAGTTAAACCCACACGCAACACACACGGAGCGGCCAGTGTTTCACTGGAATGTCTTCTGTTGACTGAGTGATATCCTGATGCATGCTGCCATGTGCGACATTCTCCACGTACGGACTGGGATTTCCCGAATCTGACGTGACTAACAACTAGTGACAGGAAGAGAGTCAGTTGCGCAGCCGGTACGCGCATGAACGGCATCATGCGACTTTTTAAGCAAGGTCGGAAGGCTGACAACACATTCTCTGACGAAAGTTTAACTCTCTCTCTTTTTCTCACTTCCTTACTGAGTGTGTATACTGCATTTCTTTCTCCTCTCGGTAAAGTGTAACCTATTCTCTTTTTTTTCTTTTTTTTCTCATTTACTGTGTATACTGCATTTTTATTTTCAAAAGATAAGATAGTACGGTAATTTGAAGTTAAAGGGCTCGATCTAGCATATCTTTCGATGATTCCAGTATATATTTTTCATCCCTGATTCCGGGATGAGTGACTATAGCGACACTGGGTTTTCCCAGGATCGCCCCGGCACTTGTCACCTATTACTGACGGCGTCTTGACTTGGTAGGTAGGTAGGTAGGTAGGTAGGTAGGCCACGGCGTGTGAACCTTCACCTGACGTACTTACTACCTCGATGTCCGACGGTGGCGGGTTAGACTGCCTCTGTTATTCCATTGAGCGGGTGGCCAGGCCACCAACGAGAGGAGCCGCTCTTAACGGACCTGAACCTCAGGCCCAACGGCATGGAGAGAGGGAGAGAGAGAGCGAGAGAAAATGTCGAGGCGGAGTTGTCTAGATTGCATTACTGTGGCTCTAGCCTGATTTGTCCCGAACTTTCAATCCTGCACATCTTTACGGCGCACCTTTGGAATGAGCCTTGTTGTGTTATCACAAATAAATGAATAATAATGATATAAAAGTGTACTCTTAATAGCTAAAAGGTATACCAAAGTCATAACTTAACACGTTTAGGAAAGCGTCATTCCACTCACCTTTCACCTTGGGGAATGTAAACTAGGCACACGGCGTGTTTGGTCGTACGCTGAGGTGAGAACCGACTAGGCTGTCAGGATCCGACTCGAGGGATTTTATGGGGTAGGTTAGCATACGTTGGATGACGTCAGCGCGAGCGTCGTTCGTTTTAGAAATAAACAGAACCTGTTGAAATCTTGTCGTGCTTGGTGTCAATACGTTTCAGTGTGGTGTGATTATTTTTGTATATGTTGAAGGCTCTATTCACTGACAAAAGTCCACATCAAGGCCGGGCCTTGATTGAGATATAAAGAGAATTATGAAAGGGAAAAAGAGAAGACAACGGAAAGTATTTACGAATTTTAGAAAAAGTGAAAAACCTGTCTTTAAAATGCATCGACGTGTAGGGAAAGAAGCAGTTATCAAAACGGCTTACCCTTAAGTTGCCGATGGCCACACAGTAATTATATGACGCAGCATCTTCCCGAGTATTGCGTGGTCTAGTTAATGGTGGGGTTACACAAGCAGCCAGCTCTAGGGAGCAAAAACCAAAGTAATACCTATAGAAGAGGGAAAATGAACCAACATTGCGACGTAAGGCAAGAGAGCCAAGTTTAGAAGTTAGCCTGGGAAAGATTATAAGTTGGACCGCTTTCTACTCAACTCTGTAAAGTACGGATGCCAAGCTAGAACCACCCCAGATGTGAAAGCAGCACTCTATTCAAGGACAAGTCAATCCTTTGTATAAACGGAGCAACTGTACAGAAGAAAAGAAGATTCGACATCTAAACAGGACACCCAGTTTCTTATAGGCAGACTTAGCCATTCCCGTAATGTAGGGTTTCTTAAAAAGAGTGGATTTTAAAGTAATACCAAGTGTGTTCAGTGAGTCAAGAGGTGGAATTACAGAACTGTCAAACGAGAAACGAGAGTTGTGAGTTTTCGATAGGGGGATGGGTAGAAACTGGGTCCTTGGAGGCATTAAATTTGACTAAATTTCGTTTACCCAATTCAGATATCCTGTTCAAGTCAGAGTTTATTGAGGGAGCTGTGTCAAGATGAGATGCAGATTGAAAGGTCACTCTTTTTAGGGATGGGATGTACCAATGCATGCTTCCAAGGAGAAAGAGAAGTTTTGGTTTTTACAGAGCAACGGAACAAACGAGCAAGCACAGGTGCAAGTTCAGAGGCACACTCTATCAAGTACACGGGGATGGATGCCATCAGGACCATAAGCCTTGCTTGTGTCCAGGGAGGGAAGCGGTTTTCGGACAGTACAGAAAGAGATTTCGAGGAGGGGCACAGGATTAGTAAGAGGAGCATCAGTTGGTGAAGGAATGTTAGAGTCATCCTTGTAGGGGTGGGTGTCGTGCGCCTGGGGGTGTATTGTCGTGTGCCCGTAGATTACAACGTGTAGCGTCACTTGTGCTGTCAGGCAGGGTGGAGGGTGCAGTGTCATGCCATACTATGAGTGTGAAGCGTCATGTCATACTGTGAGTGTGAAGTGTCATTCCTGCTTTATCATCATCGCTGTGGTGTATGGTGTAATGTTTGGTGTAAAGTGTGGCGTATCACAAGTGTATTGCGTGTGTGTGTGTGTGTGTGTGTGTGTGTGTGTGTGTGTGTTTAGTAGAGTCCTATATTAAGTATATGGCGCATCATCTACTTGGTGTATTCGTGTTATAGTGCAGTGTATGGTGTTAACGCTTGTGTAAACTGTCGCGCAGTTGTACAGTGTGGTATTTGGTGAGGGCGTTGAGAGCATAACAGTGTTGGGTAAACACAAATGTGTGTATGGTGTGAAACTGCGGTACACAATGCAGGTGGGCGGACAGTACCATGGCGACATACACATGACTGGTGTGAATGTGAAACTGCGGTACACAGTGCAGGTGGGCGGACAGTACCATGGCGACATACAAGTGACTGTTGTAAATCCCCAACAAACGTACGTTTTCCCGGAGCAGACGTCGCCGTCATGCACCACCACCTGACAAATACGTACACGTCACGTCCTGAGCGAGACTTGTAAAGACTTGGCCTGAGTACGAGAACGTTTCCTCCAGCGTTCGTCTGGCATACTTGTCTCACAGTGTCGACACATTCCTCTCGGACAGAGGGAGAGTACTGGGTCTCGCATGATAATCGTCTTTTTTTCAATCTGTAGAGCGCGACCGTGTGACTTTTCAGAGCTGGTGTTCCCATAGTTATACTCCCACAGAAATTGTCCAATGTTTGTGATATGCAGTATATGTATATACATGGAGTGAGTATTTTAAAGGTTTGTTGAATGCGTTAGATGATAGAGAGGCAGGTATAGGATCGAACCCGGGACCCTTGTACTGTTGGAGGTTTGTATGTTCTATGAAGATGCGCGTTCATATGCACTTTGTTCGTATTCATATACCTCCGTGTTGTACAGGTAGGTTCAGTAAAATGCTATCTGCTGGCTGTGTGAGCCTGATGGGAAATGACCGGTGTAGACCCCATTGCTCACCAACGTGAGACGAAGGGTTTTCGAGTACATAGTATTCGAATAGGCATTTTTCTATTAGGGGCGATCATAGCCTAGCAATAACGCTCCCGCCTGTTGCACAAGGGTCCCGGGTTTGATCCTGGCTGTTGGAGGTTTGTATGTTCTATGAAGGAGCGCGTTCATATGCACTTTATTCGTATGTATATATATATATATATATATATATATATATATATATATATATATATATATATATATATATGGACAAGAGAACAAATCAGCAAAGTTATAGGGCTCTTACCTCTCCCAGAAGAGTGAACACAAACATATACCGACTAAATACTAACCGATAACAAATCTTATCTAGAACTGATGTATTTGGCTCTTTAGTGATAGACTATCGCGGTATCAGATTGTTCTAAACCTTATCGATTGCATCAGCTGGACACTGTGGACATGAATCACGGACACAATTACGGGACAAATGAGTCTTTCGGACAGACAAAAAATATAAAAGATAAAGAATAAAAATCAAGTCTTGAAATGGGGTTGACAGATGAAACACTACAATATGTTGTTATGGAGCTTTGGAAAAATTACTCAGTAATTGTAGTATATATATATACTACATATATATATGTGTGTGTGTGTGTGTGTGTGTGTGTGTGTGTGTGTGTGTGTAAAAGGACGTTTTAGGTATAATTGAAAATTAGATTGATATGTTTAGGACCCACTTATTTAATACCGTGTTTCCCGTCGTGTATATAAGCTGAGAATGTGTGTAAATGCTTCTAGTTCCATTGTATTTAAGTAAAATAATCA
>NC_092265.1:4557500-4577500 GCF_036320965.1 Panulirus ornatus
ACCGTCGTGCTCAAGGGTCGTACCGTCGTGCTCAAGGGTCGTACCGTCGTGCTCAAGGGTCGTACCGTCGTGCTCAAGGGTCGTACCGTCGTGCTCAAGGGTCGTACCGTCGTGCTCAAGGGTCGTACCGTCGTGCTCAAGGGTCGTACCGTCGTGCTCAAGGGTCGTACCGTCGTGCTCAAGGGTCGTACCGTCGTGCTCAAGGGTCGTACCGTCGTGCTCAAGGGTCGTACCGTCGTGCTCAAGGGTCGTACCGTCGTGCTCAAGGGTCGTACCGTCGTGCTCAAGGGTCGTACCGTCGTGCTCAAGGGTCGTACCGTCGTGCTCAAGGGTCGTACCGTCGTGCTCAAGGGTCGTACCGTCGTGCTCAAGGGTCGTACCGTCGTGCTCAAGGGTCGTACCGTCGTGCTCAAGGGTCGTACCGTCGTGCTCAAGGGTCGTACCGTCGTGCTCAAGGGTCGTACCGTCGTGCTCAAGGGTCGTACCGTCGTGCTCAAGGGTCGTACCGTCGTGCTCAAGGGTCGTACCGTCGTGCTCAAGGGTCGTACCGTCGTGCTCAAGGGTCGTACCGTCGTGCTCAAGGGTCGTACCGTCGTGCTCAAGGGTCGTACCGTCGTGCTCAAGGGTCGTACCGTCGTGCTCAAGGGTCGTACCGTCGTGCTCAAGGGTCGTACCGTCGTGCTCAAGGGTCGTACCGTCGTGCTCAAGGGTCGTACCGTCGTGCTCAAGGGTCGTACCGTCGTGCTCAAGGGTCGTACCGTCGTGCTCAAGGGTCGTACCGTCGTGCTCAAGGGTCGTACCGTCGTGCTCAAGGGTCGTACCGTCGTGCTCAAGGGTCGTACCGTCGTGCTCAAGGGTCGTACCGTCGTGCTCAAGGGTCGTACCGTCGTGCTCAAGGGTCGTACCGTCGTGCTCAAGGGTCGTACCGTCGTGCTCAAGGGTCGTACCGTCGTGCTCAAGGGTCGTACCGTCGTGCTCAAGGGTCGTACCGTCGTGCTCAAGGGTCGTACCGTCGTGCTCAAGGGTCGTACCGTCGTGCTCAAGGGTCGTACCGTCGTGCTCAAGGGTCGTACCGTCGTGCTCAAGGGTCGTACCGTCGTGCTCAAGGGTCGTACCGTCGTGCTCAAGGGTCGTACCGTCGTGCTCAAGGGTCGTACCGTCGTGCTCAAGGGTCGTACCGTCGTGCTCAAGGGTCGTACCGTCGTGCTCAAGGGTCGTACCGTCGTGCTCAAGGGTCGTACCGTCGTGCTCAAGGGTCGTACCGTCGTGCTCAAGGGTCGTACCGTCGTGCTCAAGGGTCGTACCGTCGTGCTCAAGGGTCGTACCGTCGTGCTCAAGGGTCGTACCGTCGTGCTCAAGGGTCGTACCGTCGTGCTCAAGGGTCGTACCGTCGTGCTCAAGGGTCGTACCGTCGTGCTCAAGGGTCGTACCGTCGTGCTCAAGGGTCGTACCGTCGTGCTCAAGGGTCGTACCGTCGTGCTCAAGGGTCGTACCGTCGTGCTCAAGGGTCGTACCGTCGTGCTCAAGGGTCGTACCGTCGTGCTCAAGGGTCGTACCGTCGTGCTCAAGGGTCGTACCGTCGTGCTCAAGGGTCGTACCGTCGTGCTCAAGGGTCGTACCGTCGTGCTCAAGGGTCGTACCGTCGTGCTCAAGGGTCGTACCGTCGTGCTCAAGGGTCGTACCGTCGTGCTCAAGGGTCGTACCGTCGTGCTCAAGGGTCGTACCGTCGTGCTCAAGGGTCGTACCGTCGTGCTCAAGGGTCGTACCGTCGTGCTCAAGGGTCGTACCGTCGTGCTCAAGGGTCGTACCGTCGTGCTCAAGGGTCGTACCGTCGTGCTCAAGGGTCGTACCGTCGTGCTCAAGGGTCGTACCGTCGTGCTCAAGGGTCGTACCGTCGTGCTCAAGGGTCGTACCGTCGTGCTCAAGGGTCGTACCGTCGTGCTCAAGGGTCGTACCGTCGTGCTCAAGGGTCGTACCGTCGTGCTCAAGGGTCGTACCGTCGTGCTCAAGGGTCGTACCGTCGTGCTCAAGGGTCGTACCGTCGTGCTCAAGGGTCGTACCGTCGTGCTCAAGGGTCGTACCGTCGTGCTCAAGGGTCGTACCGTCGTGCTCAAGGGTCGTACCGTCGTGCTCAAGGGTCGTACCGTCGTGCTCAAGGGTCGTACCGTCGTGCTCAAGGGTCGTACCGTCGTGCTCAAGGGTCGTACCGTCGTGCTCAAGGGTCGTACCGTCGTGCTCAAGGGTCGTACCGTCGTGCTCAAGGGTCGTACCGTCGTGCTCAAGGGTCGTACCGTCGTGCTCAAGGGTCGTACCGTCGTGCTCAAGGGTCGTACCGTCGTGCTCAAGGGTCGTACCGTCGTGCTCAAGGGTCGTACCGTCGTGCTCAAGGGTCGTACCGTCGTGCTCAAGGGTCGTACCGTCGTGCTCAAGGGTCGTACCGTCGTGCTCAAGGGTCGTACCGTCGTGCTCAAGGGTCGTACCGTCGTGCTCAAGGGTCGTACCGTCGTGCTCAAGGGTCGTACCGTCGTGCTCAAGGGTCGTACCGTCGTGCTCAAGGGTCGTACCGTCGTGCTCAAGGGTCGTACCGTCGTGCTCAAGGGTCGTACCGTCGTGCTCAAGGGTCGTACCGTCGTGCTCAAGGGTCGTACCGTCGTGCTCAAGGGTCGTACCGTCGTGCTCAAGGGTCGTACCGTCGTGCTCAAGGGTCGTACCGTCGTGCTCAAGGGTCGTACCGTCGTGCTCAAGGGTCGTACCGTCGTGCTCAAGGGTCGTACCGTCGTGCTCAAGGGTCGTACCGTCGTGCTCAAGGGTCGTACCGTCGTGCTCAAGGGTCGTACCGTCGTGCTCAAGGGTCGTACCGTCGTGCTCAAGGGTCGTACCGTCGTGCTCAAGGGTCGTACCGTCGTGCTCAAGGGTCGTACCGTCGTGCTCAAGGGTCGTACCGTCGTGCTCAAGGGTCGTACCGTCGTGCTCAAGGGGTTCATTAAACGGATGGTTTTCGCCTGTAGGGGAGAGGAGACAAAACAAAAGCCGTGTTGTCCTCCGTCATGCGAGCTTCCCCTCACACACTTTGCACGTCATCCAATCAGAAACCAGGACAGTACAGGTGTTGGGCAGCGATTGGCTTGAGCCGCGAAGTGTCCTTGATCATCCCAAGCTCCCTGATAATTCCATTTCACATTATTGAACACCCCCACACCCCCAGTAAATGGTGTGTTGGCTGAGGGCTGTTTACAGGGTATTGTAAAAGATTTACACATTTTTATTCGCGTTGGCGTATTTCACCACACACACACACACACACACACACACACACACACACACACACACACACACACACACACACACACAAAGGGATTCGAACCCACGGAAAGTTAGAAATATCGAATGGGGAATCCAAAATTGTATTCGGGTTTTCGACAATTGGTCCTCACCGTGGGTCTGCGACTGGATGGAAATGAGGAGGGAAATTATCAGTTATGAGGCGAGTCTCCTCTCCTCCTTCCACACCTGGCTTGCCCCCCCCCCCCCTCTCTCTCTCTCTCTCTCTCTCTCTCTCTCTCTCTCTCTCTCTCTCTCTCTCTCTTGCCCTCTTTCAACACCTTGTTAAGTAACTTCCCCTGACTGCCTGTCAACCCTCCCTCGCTCATCACCATGGCAACATTACACGTAAATTGCAGGGGAGAGAGAGAGAGAGAGCATACCACCTTCCTCGTCAGTAATGCTAACTCTCTCTCTCTCTCTCTCTCTCTCTCTCTCTCTCTCTCTCTCTCTCTCTCTCTCTCTCTCTCTCTCTCTCTCTCTCTCTCTCTCTCTACCTGCTCTTAGCTCTTAAACTAAGAAAAAGATGAGTGTAAGTCTCCCCATACTTGAGTGTAAGGTTCCCCATACTTTTATCCCAGATACGGTCATTGCTACGAACCGTCAGCCTGCCATATGGACCATCATTTGAACATGCAGCTAACTGTATGTTCAGTCATATGAACAGCCAAACAACTGTATGAACTACCATATGTACAACCGTCCAACTGTATGAACTACCATATGTACAACCGTCCAACTGTATGAACTACCATATGTACAACCAGGTCAACCATATGAAGAGCCATTTGTGCAACCAAGCAGCAGTATGAACAAACAGTTATACAACCAGTTTCAATGAACAACCACTCT
The DNA here is from genome assembly GCF_036320965.1 of Panulirus ornatus. Classification (NCBI taxonomy): domain Eukaryota; kingdom Metazoa; phylum Arthropoda; class Malacostraca; order Decapoda; family Palinuridae; genus Panulirus; species Panulirus ornatus. The sequence goes on from NC_092265.1 coordinate 4,561,674, forward strand.
GGTGAACGACCATTACTGCAAGCAAACATGAAGACGAACAACCAGCAAGCACTATGCACAACTCAAAATTTGACCTTGGCCACAAGGACGACCTGTCGTGTGGAACAACCCCTAGAACACGAACGACTCCACACCCTCCCACCAGAACGACTTACCACACGAACCACCATCAACCGCGACGAACGACTCTCCACACGGGCGGCCAGCCAGACAGAACGACCCATTATGCGAACGGCCGACCGCCCGACCCCCCCCCCCCCCCCCCCCCCCCCCCCGACAATAAGGAAATCAACCTCCTCCATTGCCGGGGCTATTGTGTCTCTGGGGTCTGAAGATAATTGCCAATAATAGACACCACGGGTGGTGTGTCGACCGACCCCCCCTCTTGCGGCGAGAGAGAGAGAGAGAGAGAGAGAGAGAGAGAGAGAGAGAGAGAGAGAGAGAGAGAGAGAGACGAGAAGAAAAGATAAGGAGAGAGAGATAAGCCCGGGGAACAAGGGAGTGAGCGTGGGGGGATGATAAGGACATCCTCTGGCTGGTGGATACACACCCTTGAAGACACACCCCCTCCCTCCCCTCTCCACACACACACACACACACACACACCTCCATCTGACTAATGACATCGATCTCAGACGCTAGGATGATCCTGCTGGGTCCTCGAGTGTCCTATCTTGCCAGCCTCGGAGGTATTCCTGGGATTAAAACGAAAGGAGGCAATCATCAAGGCTCCCCCAGAGAGAAGAAGCTAATGGTGTCTCGTGTCTGTGACTCATTCTGTCTTCAGACGCTTCCCGCCAAAGCGCCCCCTTTAGCAGTGCTTTGGAGAACCAGACAGACACCAAGACCTGGTGGTATGTGGCTTTGAGAAAGCCGAATAACAGAAGGTTTGATGGTCAATGACGAGTTTATCTCATTCAGGAGTAACACACAGGAAGGCTGAGGTAATAAGGGGAACTAATGGTTGAGAACGAGGTTGTCTCCTTCAGGAGTACGTGGGAGCGTTAGATAACATGAGAAAACACGATGGTCAGTGACGGAAGTTATCTAGCGGAGGACATAGCAAGGTCCTGAATTACAAATCTATACAGATGGAGTGAGAATGACAGAGCTGAAGGCCGTTCCATTCCAGTTCATCCGTCCCGTTCCAGTTTATCTGTTCCTAGTCCCACAGGTAACCCAGGTGCTAGAAGCGTTCTCGAGGCCATGAACACATCGATCTTCCACTTAGTGAGCCTTAGGATGAGAAAGATACGCCCCGGCAGAACAAGACCCTGTGGGGAAATCTCACTTTGGCTCTCTGGCGTCATTGTCTTTACCCAAAGCTATCACTTTTTCTTTTTTTTTCCACCAGTATCTGGAGGGAAGATAAGTCAGACCCACGACTTATATATGGTACTCGACTTTGTGGGTCTGACCCAGAAGTCGACAGGAACAACCAGATATTTTTGTGTTTTAATTTCACTCTTCTCCAACACGTATGTTGAGGGTACGTCAGTCAAACGCAACGTTGGGAGTAGACCAAAAAAGAGAAAGAAAGAAAAAAAAGGCTCTGACCTTTTAAACCATTGGCCAGCGTTCTACGCTGGTAGGTGTGACCTTTCAAAAACAACATCACCAACACGTCAGTATAGGACGTTAGTGGCGATGTTTAAGGACTGCTACACCTTGAACAAGGGTTCCCTTAGTGCCCAGAACAACAAGTGCTGATCCGACCCTTAAATATTCGCCAGCGCTCGATTTCTTAGGGTTTGTGAACGATAAGTAATGCTTGTAATTTCATGTTAAGGATCTTAAGTTCTAAACCTTATCCAACACTCGACAGTTTAAGGGCCCGGCCTACAAACTTCGCCAACACTCGACAGTTTTAGGGCATGACCTTCAGACACAACCTTGAGGCAGTTGTACTACTGTAATAACAGTCGCTCCACCAGCTTGAGTTGGCTCTTCATATAATTCATGAAACCTTTACAGATCTGGAGGCTGATTGCAAGGGCTTGCCAAATGCCAGCCTCGCTCCATGCTATCGGAAGGTCCGAAGTTGGCGCTCTACAAGGGCTCGCCCTTCAGGTCCCCCTGGCAGACCTAAGAGACGGCTTGTTGGACTTTTAAGGGGACGATATTGATCTGGTTGTTTTAGGCGAGTGTTGTAAGTTCCATTATTTGGAGGAGAAATGGTTGAACACGACGGTACGACCCTTGAGCACGACGGTACGACCCTTGAGCACGACGGTACGACCCTTGAGCACGACGGTACGACCCTTGAGCACGGCGATACGACCCTTGAGCACGACGGTACGACCCTTGAGCACGACGGTACGACCCTTGAGCACGACGGTACGACCCTTGAGCACGACGGTACGACCCTTGAACACGACGGTACGACCCTTGAGCACGGCGATACGACCCTTGAGCACGGCGATACGACCCTTGAGCACGGCGGTACGACCCTTGAGCACGACGGTACGACCCTTGAGCACGGCGATACGACCCTTGAGCACGGCGATACGACCCTTGAGCACGACGGTACGACCCTTGAGCACGGCGATACGACCCTTGAGCACGACGGTACGACCCTTGAGCACGACGGTACGACCTTTCGAGCAGCATGACGGTACGACCTTTCGAGCAGCATGACGGTACGACCTTTCGAGCAGCATGACGGTACGACCTTTCGAGCAGCATGACGGTACGACCTTTCGAGCAGCATGACGGTACGACCTTTCGAGCAGCATGACGGTACGACCTTTCGAGCAGCATGACGGTACGACCTTCGAGCACGACGGTACGACCCTTGAGCACGACGGTACGACCCTTGAGCACGACGGTACGACCTTTCGAGCAGCATGACGGTACGACCTTTCGAGCAGCATGACGGTACGACCTTTCGAGCAGCATGACGGTACGACCTTTCGAGCAGCATGACGGTACGACCTTTCGAGCAGCATGACGGTACGACCTTTCGAGCAGCATGACGGTACGACCTTTCGAGCAGCATGACGGTACGACCTTTCGAGCAGCATGACGGTACGACCTTTCGAGCAGCATGACGGTACGACCTTTCGAGCAGCATGACGGTACGACCTTCGAGCACGACGGTACGACCCTTGAGCACGACGGTACGACCTTTCGAGCAGCATGACGGTACGACCTTCGAGCACGACGGTACGACCCTTGAGCACGACGGTACGACCCTTGAGCACGACGGTACGACCCTTGAGCACGGCGATACGACCCTTGAGCACGACGGTACGACCCTTGAGCACGGCGATACGACCCTTGAGCACGACGGTACGACCTTTCGAGCAGCATGACGGTACGACCTTTCGAGCAGCATGACGGTACGACCTTTCGAGCAGCATGACGGTACGACCTTTCGAGCAGCATGACGGTACGACCTTTCGAGCAGCATGACGGTACGACCTTTCGAGCAGCATGACGGTACGACCTTTCGAGCAGCATGACGGTACGACCTTTCGAGCAGCATGACGGTACGACCTTTCGAGCAGCATGACGGTACGACCTTTCGAGCAGCATGACGGTACGACCTTTCGAGCAGCATGACGGTACGACCTTCGAGCACGACGGTACGACCCTTGAGCACGACGGTACGACCCTTGAACACGACGGTACGACCCTTGAACACGACGGTACGACCTTTCGAGCAGCATGACGGTACGACCTTTCGAGCAGCATGACGGTACGACCTTTCGAGCAGCATGACGGTACGACCTTTCGAGCAGCATGACGGTACGACCTTTCGAGCAGCATGACGGTACGACCTTCGAGCACGACGGTACGACCCTTGAGCACGACGGTACGACCCTTGAGCACGGCGATACGACCCTTGAGCACGACGGTACGACCTTTCGAGCAGCATGACGGTACGACCTTTCGAGCAGCATGACGGTACGACCTTTCGAGCAGCATGACGGTACGACCTTTCGAGCAGCATGACGGTACGACCTTTCGAGCAGCATGACGGTACGACCTTTCGAGCAGCATGACGGTACGACCTTTCGAGCAGCATGACGGTACGACCTTTCGAGCAGCATGACGGTACGACCTTCGAGCACGACGGTACGACCCTTGAGCACGGCGATACGACCCTTGAGCACGACGGTACGACCCTTGAGCACGACGGTACGACCCTTGAACACGACGGTACGACCCTTGAGCACGACGGTACGACCCTTGAGCACGGCGATACGACCCTTGAGCACGACGGTACGACCTTTCGAGCAGCATGACGGTACGACCTTTCGAGCAGCATGACGGTACGACCTTTCGAGCAGCATGACGGTACGACCTTTCGAGCAGCATGACGGTACGACCTTCGAGCACGACGGTACGACCCTTGAGCACGACGGTACGACCCTTGAGCACGGCGATACGACCCTTGAGCACGACGGTACGACCCTTGAGCACGGCGATACGACCCTTGAGCACGACGGTACGACCTTTCGAGCAGCATGACGGTACGACCTTTCGAGCAGCATGACGGTACGACCTTTCGAGCAGCATGACGGTACGACCTTTCGAGCAGCATGACGGTACGACCTTTCGAGCAGCATGACGGTACGACCTTTCGAGCAGCATGACGGTACGACCTTTCGAGCAGCATGACGGTACGACCTTTCGAGCAGCATGACGGTACGACCTTTCGAGCAGCATGACGGTACGACCTTTCGAGCAGCATGACGGTACGACCTTTCGAGCAGCATGACGGTACGACCTTTCGAGCAGCATGACGGTACGACCTTCGAGCACGACGGTACGACCCTTGAGCACGGCGATACGACCCTTGAGCACGGCGATACGACCCTTGAGCACGACGGTACGACCCTTGAGCACGACGGTACGACCCTTGAGCACGACGGTACGACCCTTGAGCACGACGGTACGACCTTTCGAGCAGCATGACGGTACGACCTTTCGAGCAGCATGACGGTACGACCTTTCGAGCAGCATGACGGTACGACCTTCGAGCACGACGGTACGACCTTTCGAGCAGCATGACGGTACGACCTTTCGAGCAGCATGACGGTACGACCTTTCGAGCAGCATGACGGTACGACCTTTCGAGCAGCATGACGGTACGACCTTTCGAGCAGCATGACGGTACGACCTTTCGAGCAGCATGACGGTACGACCTTTCGAGCAGCATGACGGTACGACCTTTCGAGCAGCATGACGGTACGACCTTTCGAGCAGCATGACGGTACGACCTTTCGAGCAGCATGACGGTACGACCTTTCGAGCAGCATGACGGTACGACCTTTCGAGCAGCATGACGGTACGACCTTTCGAGCAGCATGACGGTACGACCTTTCGAGCAGCATGACGGTACGACCTTTCGAGCAGCATGACGGTACGACCTTTCGAGCAGCATGACGGTACGACCTTTCGAGCAGCATGACGGTACGACCTTTCGAGCAGCATGACGGTACGACCTTTCGAGCAGCATGACGGTACGACCTTTCGAGCAGCATGACGGTACGACCTTTCGAGCAGCATGACGGTACGACCTTTCGAGCAGCATGACGGTACGACCTTCGAGCACGACGGTACGACCCTTGAGCACGACGGTACGACCCTTGAGCACGACGGTACGACCCTTGAGCACGACGGTACGACCCTTGAGCACGACGGTACGACCCTTGAGCACGACGGTACGACCCTTGAGCACGACGGTACGACCCTTGAGCACGACGGTACGACCCTTGAGCACGACGGTACGACCCTTGAGCACGACGGTACGACCCTTGAGCACGGCGATACGACCCTTGAGCACGACGGTACGACCCTTGAGCACGACGGTACGACCCTTGAGCACGGCGATACGACCCTTGAGCACGACGGTACGACCCTTGAGCACGACGGTACGACCCTTGAGCACGGCGATACGACCCTTGAGCACGGCGATACGACCCTTGAGCACGACGGTACGACCCTTGAGCACGACGGTACGACCCTTGAGCACGGCGATACGACCCTTGAGCACGACGGTACGACCCTTGAGCACGGCGATACGACCCTTGAGCACGACGGTACGACCCTTGAGCACGACGGTACGACCCTTGAGCACGACGGTACGACCCTTGAGCACGACGGTACGACCCTTGAGCACGACGGTACGACCCTTGAGCACGACGGTACGACCCTTGAGCACGACGGTACGACCCTTGAGCACGACGGTACGACCCTTGAGCACGACGGTACGACCCTTGAGCACGACGGTACGACCCTTGAGCACGACGGTACGACCTTTCGAGCAGCATGACGGTACGACCTTTCGAGCAGCATGACGGTACGACCTTTCGAGCAGCATGACGGTACGACCTTTCGAGCAGCATGACGGTACGACCTTTCGAGCAGCATGACGGTACGACCTTCGAGCACGACGGTACGACCCTTGAACACGACGGTACGACCCTTGAGCACGGCGATACGACCCTTGAGCACGGCGATACGACCCTTGAGCACGACGGTACGACCCTTGAGCACGACGGTACGACCCTTGAGCACGACGGTAAGACCCTTGAGCACGGCGGTACGACCCTTGAGCACGACGGTACGACCCTTGAACACGACGGTACGACCCTTGAGCACGGCGATACGACCCTTGAGCACGACGGTACGACCCTTGAGCACGGCGATACGACCCTTGAGCACGACGGTACGACCCTTGAGCACGACGGTACGATACTTAAGCACAACATTACGACCCTTGAGCACGGCGATACGACCCTTGAGCACGACGGTACGACCTTTCGAGCAGCATGACGGTACGACCTTTCGAGCAGCATGACGGTACGACCTTTCGAGCAGCATGACGGTACGACCTTTCGAGCAGCATGACGGTACGACCTTTCGAGCAGCATGACGGTACGACCTTTCGAGCAGCATGACGGTACGACCTTTCGAGCAGCATGACGGTACGACCTTTCGAGCAGCATGACGGTACGACCTTTCGAGCAGCATGACGGTACGACCTTTCGAGCAGCATGACGGTACGACCTTTCGAGCAGCATGACGGTACGACCTTTCGAGCAGCATGACGGTACGACCTTTCGAGCAGCATGACGGTACGACCTTTCGAGCAGCATGACGGTACGACCTTTCGAGCAGCATGACGGTACGACCTTTCGAGCAGCATGACGGTACGACCTTTCGAGCAGCATGACGGTACGACCTTTCGAGCAGCATGACGGTACGACCTTCGAGCACGACGGTACGACCCTTGAGCACGACGGTACGACCTTTCGAGCAGCATGACGGTACGACCTTTCGAGCAGCATGACGGTACGACCTTCGAGCACGACGGTACGACCCTTGAGCACGACGGTACGACCCTTGAACACGACGGTACGACCCTTGAGCACGACGGTACGACCTTTCGAGCAGCATGACGGTACGACCTTTCGAGCAGCATGACGGTACGACCTTTCGAGCAGCATGACGGTACGACCTTCGAGCACGACGGTACGACCCTTGAGCACGACGGTACGATACTTAAGCACAACATTACGACCCTTGAGCACGACGGTACGACCCTTGAGCACGACGGTACGACCCTTGAGCACGACGGTACGACCTTTCGAGCAGCATGACGGTACGACCTTTCGAGCAGCATGACGGTACGACCTTTCGAGCAGCATGACGGTACGACCTTTCGAGCAGCATGACGGTACGACCTTTCGAGCAGCATGACGGTACGACCTTTCGAGCAGCATGACGGTACGACCTTTCGAGCAGCATGACGGTACGACCTTTCGAGCAGCATGACGGTACGACCTTTCGAGCAGCATGACGGTACGACCTTTCGAGCAGCATGACGGTACGACCTTTCGAGCAGCATGACGGTACGACCTTTCGAGCAGCATGACGGTACGACCTTCGAGCACGACGGTACGACCCTTGAGCACGACGGTACGACCCTTGAACACGACGGTACGACCCTTGAGCACGACGGTACGACCCTTGAGCACGACGGTACGACCCTTGAGCACGACGGTACGACCTTTCGAGCAGCATGACGGTACGACCTTTCGAGCAGCATGACGGTACGACCTTTCGAGCAGCATGACGGTACGACCTTTCGAGCAGCATGACGGTACGACCTTTCGAGCAGCATGACGGTACGACCTTTCGAGCAGCATGACGGTACGACCTTTCGAGCAGCATGACGGTACGACCTTTCGAGCAGCATGACGGTACGACCTTTCGAGCAGCATGACGGTACGACCTTTCGAGCAGCATGACGGTACGACCTTTCGAGCAGCATGACGGTACGACCTTTCGAGCAGCATGACGGTACGACCTTTCGAGCAGCATGACGGTACGACCTTTCGAGCAGCATGACGGTACGACCTTTCGAGCAGCATGACGGTACGACCTTTCGAGCAGCATGACGGTACGACCTTTCGAGCAGCATGACGGTACGACCTTCGAGCACGACGGTACGACCCTTGAGCACGACGGTACGACCCTTGAGCACGACGGTACGACCCTTGAGCACGACGGTACGACCCTTGAGCACGACGGTACGATACTTAAGCACAACATTACGACCCTTGAGCACGACGGTACGACCCTTGAGCACGACGGTACGACCTTTCGAGCAGCATGACGGTACGACCTTTCGAGCAGCATGACGGTACGACCTTTCGAGCAGCATGACGGTACGACCTTTCGAGCAGCATGACGGTACGACCTTTCGAGCAGCATGACGGTACGACCTTTCGAGCAGCATGACGGTACGACCTTTCGAGCAGCATGACGGTACGACCTTTCGAGCAGCATGACGGTACGACCTTTCGAGCAGCATGACGGTACGACCTTTCGAGCAGCATGACGGTACGACCTTTCGAGCAGCATGACGGTACGACCTTTCGAGCAGCATGACGGTACGACCTTTCGAGCAGCATGACGGTACGACCTTTCGAGCAGCATGACGGTACGACCTTTCGAGCATGACGGTACGACCTTTCGAGCAGCATGACGGTACGACCTTCGAGCACGACGGTACGATACTTAAGCACAACATTACGACCCTTGAGCACGGCGATACGACCCTTGAGCACGACGGTACGACCCTTGAGCACGACGGTACGACCCTTGAGCACGACGGTACGACCCTAGGGTATAATATCATGGCCTTCGACCTGAGCCTTTTATCAAGGATTCGAACCATCATGTTGAAGGAGTTGAGGATTGTTACATGTACGGTCTTGTGTTTCCAGTATGTGTGTGTGTGTGTGTGTGTGTGTGTGTGTGTGCGTGCCGTACGTCCGTAATCATCAATCATTAATGATGATGGATCGTCGCGTGGTATTCGTGTGAACCACCTTCGCCTGGTGTTTCCAAAGGGTGTTGTCAGCACATTCTTAAACGCACACACACACACACACACACACACACACACACACACACACACACACACACACGGACCGACGGGGGGCAAACACGAATGTCAAACTTTCTTGTCGTAACACACAAGTAGTAATCACACTTCATGTGATACAGTAACACTAGATAACGTACATATAAGAGAATACAACGAATGATTTAGGTGTAGACGAACGCAAGGGCGAGGGCGTGCGTGAGGCAGTTCCGTAGATGGCCCAGGACACGAAAGTTCGTGACTGGGGCTTACGGCAAGCCTGCGTCATCAAAGTAGTTAGTAGAAAGGGGGAGGGGGGGGTGATTTCGTACACGCAAAGTACCTCCCTTGTCATTCGTCTTTAGGGCCTCCTTGATGGTTTGTTCTTAGTGGCTTTTGTAGACTTAGTCCACACACACACACACACACACACACACACACACACACACACACACACACATACATACACACACACACACATACATACACACACACACATTCTGGCCCTGAGTGAAACGAAGCTCAAGGGGAAAGGGGGAAGAATGGTTTGGGAAAGCCACTAGGGGTAATGTCTGGGTGGTGATGGTAGGGAGCAAGCTGGAGCAAGTGAGGCCATTGTTCGTTGGTTCCTGACGCTCCCTCGCCAAGGTAGGAAAAGCACTGTGGTGTAGAAAATTGTTATTGTTATTATTGTTATTATTATCATTATTATTATTATTATTATTATTATTATTATTATTATTATTATTATTATAGTCATAATTATCATTGTAGCATTACTCATACATGCGTCTCTACACATATATACTTCTTAACCTTGGCTTTTGGCTGATCGACCTAACTGATCAGCAAGAATGAACATATATAACGAAGCCTTGAGCAGAGAGAGAGAGAGAGAGAGAGAGAGAGAGAGAGAGAGAGAGAGAGAGAGAGAGAGAGAGAGAGAGAGAGAGAGAGATGATTCGAAGTCATAAGACAAGAGAGTGTGTCTCCTTAAAGCAGACACATAGGAAGGTCTGGATTTGTCGTACCGGAACACTTGTCTGCTTAAACTCCCCCTGTGAGCGAGGTGATAAAGGCTTTGAACACGACGGTACGGAACCTTTGAACACGACGATCGGGGTCGTGCAAGCGCGACGGTACAGTCAGTCCTAAAATACCGCCGGAAATTAGATTGTCAATAGTACCTTAAATAGCGTCACAAATTGGAATATCAATAGCACCTTAAATAGCACCAGAAATAAGAATATCAATAGCACCATGAATAGGAGTATCAATAGCACCTTAAATAGAACCATTTATGGGAATATCAATAGCACCTTAAATAGCCACAGAAATATGAATTTCAATAGCACCTTAAATAGCAACAGAAATATGAGTATCAATAGCACCTTAAATAGCACCAGAATATTGATATCATTGGCACTTTGAATTGCATCAGAAATGTTTATGTTATTAGCACCGTAAATAGCATCAGAAATAAATAGATATGTATATTAGTAACACCATAAATAGCACCAGAAATATCAATATTAGTTACTCTTTTCTAAGCTGTGTTCCCGTAATCTCTCCAGCTCATCTCTGTAATTCTTCAGAAGAAAAAGAAAAGAAAAATGTTGGAAGTCTGTTCGAATCTTTGACAGACTTCCTAACTGAGGTGTTCACTGTTAAAGAATTCCCTTCCATCAGTCAGGTGACAAGCACCGTGGATTGCAAAAGGCCATTTTCATGTCAGCCATAGTTTGAACTGAATTGGCTGCGTCCAGATTTCTCAAGCTGTTGGATAGATATTCTTATATTTTTTCATCTATCGAGAGATCAATGTAAATAATAGACATCTTTCAAGACTTTTTATTCTCTTGTTTGATAGAATATTGGATGATATATCATGTCCCTTCGTTTTCGTTTGTCTCTGGTCATAAGGTTAACTGGTTTATTGATTGTTTGTTAATGTCTAATCACCCCAGGGTCCATTTTCTATGAAATAGTCCCATCGTTAGACAGGACCTCTTTGCTTAGGGTTCCTGCAGCAGCATTATTAAGTTGCGCTGTAACCAGTAGCATGGAAACGTAGAATCCTTTATAATGGGAAACTCTTTCACGGGACTGTACTCTTGAGTGATACAGCCAAGGCAAAGGTGGCCTTTCACTCGCTGCGTAACGGAGAGCAGGCGGAGCCTGGTAACACCGGTTTAATTTATGATCGATATATATATATATATATATATATATATATATATATATATATATATATATATATATATATATATCGGAAAATGACAGACAAAGCAGTAGATTAGGGTAGAGCGTGAAGTCTACCCCTGAGACGGGGGTAGGTAGATTACCAGCCATCCTCCTGAAGTTGACAGAAGTAAAAAGCGTAGTATTGATAAAGTCTTAAGGGTGACTGACCTCTAATTATCACTACTAATGACCCCCAAGCGTTTGTTAAGGCTCGGTATTCGATAATTCATAAGATTAGGTAATGGGAGCTTTGATGTGTCGACACCAAGTTGATATTACCTTTTATGGTATTGCATTACGTTTTTTGTTATTTGATGGGGTCAAGGATGTGTGTGTGTGAGGAGGAGGGGGGGGGGGTCTTTTGTAGTCGTGGCTGAAGCTTCAATTACCAAGCGCATGGTTTCTAATTCAAAGAGCGAGAGTTCTAATTCAAATTGCAAGCTCTTGTGTGGTGATATATCAATAGACTTCACTAAAAAAATCTGGGTTTGTTACATCAGACGGTACGTTTTATGTCCCAGTTGTGATATATGACAATTAAGATTTTTTTGTGAATTTCTTATGAAAAAATTTTTGTTGTTGGTGTTGTGGAAGCCATATTGGCTGTCCAATAATATATTTGATTATTCAGGAATTTTTTTAATTTTCTCCGTTTTTTTTTACGACATTTGGAGTTTGATGATTATCTGACCATTTAACATGACCGCTTTACGGTGGATATTGGTGTGGTATAGGGGGGACGACGAGGTACTTGCCACTGGTTTCAGTAATGTGAGAGCAAGAGAGTGAATCGTATGAGGCCATTGTTCGTTGGTTCCTGACGCTGCCTCACGAAGGCGGGAAACACATAAGGGTATGATGGATATATATATATATATATATATATATATATATATATATATATATATATATATATATATATATATATATATATATATATATATATATATATAGAGAGAGAGAGAGAGAGAGAGAGAGAGAGAGAGAGAGAGGAGGGGCGGTGGGTGTGATGATTGTCCATCATCCATCCTGTATTATCAGTTTCGCTCCTGCGCCATAGATGCGAACAACAAAAAGAAAGAAAGAAAGAAAGAAATAGAAAGAAAGAAAGAAAGAAAGAAATAGAAAGAAAGAAAGAAAGAAAGAAAAGGAAAGAAAGATAGAAAGAAAGAAAGAAAGAAAGAAAGAAAGAAATATCTATATCTATATCTTCATTTACCATTATGAAGACCTTTGTGCATTTTTGCTCTCGTCAGATGACCGGATTCAACGTTAATTACGGATTAGAAGCTTCATTTAAGCAATTCAGCTGTTAATGTTTTCTACACCGGAGCTCCTCACTCACCATTATCTCTCATAAAGCTGTTGCGTTCGTAACAATGAGGCTAGCAGAGAGAGAGAGAGAGAGAGAGAGAGAGAGAGAGAGAGAGAGAGAGAGAGAGAGAGAGAGAGGCTTGCGTCTTTATGTATAGGGAGGGGTATACATATATATATATATATATATATATATATATATATATATATATATATATATATATATATATATATATATATTGGAAGCTAAGTTAAATACTCTTAGGCTCTGCGGTCACCAGTCGAATGAAAATCTGGAAACGGTTGTGAAATACGTCAAGCGCAAAAAAATATTGAGGGACTAGCACACACACACACACACACACACACACACAGCTATGGATAGGATTCGAACTAGAGAGCCGAATAAAGAGGGCAAAGGAAATTTACCAGATACTCTGAGCAGAGCAACAGACTAATGGGATAAGGAACAAAAAGATGAACTTAAAAACAAGAAATCAAAACATGTGAGAAACACGAGTTCTTAAGTAATACACAAAAAGAGCCATGTGTAAAAAAGAAACAATCCTCCACTTACTACACCGAGAAATGAGAGGACGTACACGGAACAACTAGAAAGGCATTTAAAAGAAAACGTGATATGTGGTTGAAGTCAGTCCCAGATGAACCCGAGCTTGATAATCATACACTGAGATTAGCGATAGAGTGAATCTGTATTGTTCATGACGCAAGACTTGCCATGTGCATCACTGATCATAATTCACGCGAGGGCCCTGGCTGCATTCGAATTCTGCGCGAGGCCTTCGTCGGCCCACGGTCAGTCCCAGCTGTTCATAGTCTCCTCGAGGTTGGTCGATAAATGAGTGCCTGACTTAGGCTTCTGGGGGAAAGGGCGGTATATACACCCACCCACCCACCCACACACACACACACACAAAAACAAACAAGGGACATTCCCAAGTTCACAATGTGATCATTTCCATTAAGGTAACAAAGTCTGACCTTTATATATATATATATATATATATATATATATATATATATATATATATATATATATATATATATATATATATATATATATATATGTATGTATGTATGTATGTATATGTATATATGAATTTATGCATGTTTCATAACTGTAATAGACTTAATGATACAGTCACGAATGGAGCTATGCAGTGAAGAGGAGGAAGTTGAAAGGTCTATTATGTCTTAATGCATGACGTAATTACACTAATAGACATGATAATTGATATGTGACATAATTAACACACGCACGTATGCATTCTTGTCCTTTGCCCTGCATGCACAGGTTCCAGAGCCAGAAGACAAAGGCATATATACATATATGTATATATGTAGGTCAGCGAATATACAGAACACATGTTTATACGTTCAGACGTTATACAAACAGACAGACAAAAAAAAAAAAACTGCAAAAATTAACCCCATAATTGATATACATACACGGACTGGTGGGCTCACGGGCTGGCAAGTATACATACACATATACAGAGGTAGGACGAAAGGTTGGGAGGGAAGTATACATATACATATATGATTACACATCGTCATATTAGCAATATATATATATATATATATATATATATATATATATATATATATATATATATATATATATATATATATATATATATATATATTAATAGAAAAATATCAAACTTTGTTACTGAAAGAAGAAACTTTATTATAAAAAAGAAAAAGTCATTTTGATATTTTGGTACTTATCCTCAGTGAGGCTCAGCTGCTAGTCCCAGTAGAGCCACCTAGCGGTTGGGGGAGGAATTATAACCAACTTTTCCCTACCAAGACTTGAAAGTTCTGCATTAGTACGTGTGCCAAGTTTTAATGCATCAGATGAACGAGTTTCCAGTCTTGCTAATCTTATTTTTTCTCAGTTTTTCTTTATAGTTTCTTGAGAGTGATTTTGCCGGCAGAAGTCCGTAACGGGCACCAACGATTGTTAGTGAGGGTAATTAAGATTGCTGACATCATAAGGGAGATACATGAATAAGCTCTTATATTCAGGATGTTGAAGAAAAATAGGATGTGGAATGTGCATTGCTTTGCTGCGTTTAGCACGATATACAGAGAAAAGTGATGGGTGCGAAGAGAAGCGATAAGTCTTGAGGTGAGAATCATGACCCGCCTTTGTCTGTCTGTACAAATGGGAATCTCCTAGACGATTCCTGGGGATGAAAGAAAACGTTTATGTGGTTGCCAAAGTTTTAAATCGTTTTTTCGTTTTTATGGGTTTTTGACGTGTGGCGGGGAGGTGGAATGATTAATTGAACAGCGTACGACTATTTCACATTTGACGATACACATGACCCCCGTTGCTCAACACCGCCCGCCCCCCCCCTGCGTGACCCTTGAACAACGGCAGTACGACCCTTGAAGCACGACGGTACGACTTTTAAGGGCAAATTTACGTGTCATTGGGTATGATAGCGTAACCTTTGACCTAAACCCTGAAGGGTTGGGTTAAAGATCCCTTTATCAGACTCAAGGGTCGTACTGGTGTCGTATTTAAGGGTCGTACTGGCGTCGTATCTTTAAAGTCGTTCGCATCGTCTGACCCCTTCCTGACCAACGAATCAAACCCTTATCTTGTGAATCCATTACGTCATTCGCGTCCCCAGTCACTCAACCAATCACAATGGAGTTACGTGTCGCTGTGCCATGGGGGCCAAGCGGTCTCGACCTATCAGAGCGCCGCTCGACCAGGATGTAGATCAGTGACGCCATTTGACTCTGCCAATCACAGCGTTTCTTACAAATGATGTCACATGATTTAACCAAAATGGTTACTGGCAAAATAACCATCGTATACACATATTATATTTTTTCCCTCGCTTCG